>NC_056744.1:1583185117-1583193984 GCF_019279795.1 Protopterus annectens | reverse complement strand
CCTGTCACACATGTTCAGCTAAGCACAGCTAGTTGCGAAACTGGGATAAACCTTAATTGGCTAGTGACACACATGTTCAGCTAAGCACAGCTAGTTGAAAACAGTTTCACTCTGTTAAACTGATGCCTAGCAACAGGCACGCGGTTTGCAGCTTTTAAACACTACTCAGCTACGGGCACTCCGTCTCACAGCAGCTTACCTATCAGTACATTTCTGACTATTTTTGTTATTATGTTACTTCAGAATATATGCTCCGTTTCATTCCATTTTACAAAAGGGAATACATTTACATGTGTACAATACTGTCAGGGGGCTTTTTAGTGCTTATTTACAAAAAAAAAAAAAGGTTGTTGTGGGGGCTCGAACCCTGCCTGCCTACTCTTAGGCCGGCAACTCTACCGTTAAGCTATTACTTCTTGGCTTACTTTGCATATTTAGTTTTTATATCCTTTTCCACTGATTGCTAACTGTGATTGCGCTAGTAGCACACCCGCGCACACAGTAGCACACATTTACGGGGTTTAAAAAAAAAAAAGATTTTAATTTAATTTTATTACATCTCTTCACTTTATACAGTGATAGTCTATCGGGGCATGTGTTGTGTAGTGTGTTTATGCACATTTCCATGGCCTCTCTCGTGGCTGTTTACTTTCAGCCATTCTAGTCTTCCGGGGGCGTGTCCGCTTGCAGGGCTTAGCCTACAGACACACCCCCTACTCTCTTACACGGACCGTGTAAGAGTTACTAGTGTGATTCAGCATGCCTTATGCACCTCATGCATATGCATGACATGCTGACATCACACAGTTTCACTGCAGCCTCCGTGTAAGAGTTATAACTCTTACACGGAGGCTTCCTGAATCTGGCCCTATGAATGCACTATTGTCACTGTAAAGAATGCTCCTTACAGGTAACATTGCTATTTGTACAGTTTTAAAAGCTTATATTTACATGTGTTTGTCTTGTGCTTTTTAAGTTTATTTTTTTTAGAAAATGCTCTGGAAAGCAGGATGTACACATGATGCTAGAAGTATGACACTCCACACCTCATAGGTGTTAATGAGTTAAGGAAAATTACAGAGTCACATCTTTCAAGAATAATGTTAAATTTAAGTCTGAAACTTAATACAATATTTGGCTTATATATTTACTGATCAGTTATGTATTCATGAATCTATTCTCCAAGTAGTCTTATGTAAACTGCGAAATTATGTAAAGCAAGATATGGAGTATCATAAATATGTATGAGATTATTACATATTCATGAGTATAAACCAGTAGTTCTTATATATACAAAGTGATTATGTAGAATAATTTCAGATCATTTGGATATACTTTCAAGCAGAACTGTCAGTTTGTGTGAAATGGCTGTTCTTTCCTTGACAAAGTCAGAGTTTCAAAATATAGTTAGCGATTACCATTCCTGTTTTTATGTTTTATGCTTTCTGAAACAATGCTGCTTAGAAGAGAAGACATTCCTTCACATTTGCTCTATATAGAATGTTCCTGCTGTCACGTGTGGAGGCTAAGATGTTCATCATTCCCACTGTTGTAGTAGCTCTTAGGTTATACTAATTTCTCCTACTAAAGAAACAACCAACCAGCTAAAGAAAGCTCTGGCTCCCCCCACCCCTTCACTCTGACAGCTGATTGGCTTACCCCAAGGAGGGAAATCAGCAGTCAGAGTGAAGCTTTATTCACTACTTTCTTACCATTTCAAGAAGAGGCATTTATTGGGATTAACAGGAGCAGCAATTGGCTAAGAGCTTTATTTCTGGCAGATAAGTTCCCATTGGGGAACCCCTCCACTCTGAAGTCATTTCTGCCTTTGTTTTTAGAAAAATAGTATTTAATCTATTTTTTGACAAAATGCAACATTTTCCCTTTAAGAAACCCAATATGTTTTCACAATTTTTGGATGTTTCCTGTCAGCGACTGCTATTTTTAGCTTAGTGTGTTTATTATGATATTTGGGGCTACTTTTGTGAAAAAAATGTGTACTTGTGTAAAATTTGAATTTTGTGGACAGTAAAGTTTACAGAGGAATAGTCTGAACATGTGTGTCAGTGTAATGCTTATGTTCAATTAATGGCAACCAGCCTGCCACTTTGATTCTGCTTAAGTGTGTATATGTGTTAATGTTTGAACAGTACTTAAAAGGAGAATTCTGCTCTACTTTTACTTTTTATAAATTAAGTGACTGGGGAAAGTGTTGTGAATTTATGTTTGCTGCTTGTAACAGCTTGCCTTTGACTAACTCATTCCAGCTTCTCTTACCACTTTTGGTGCTTCTTCCCTGGTTACAACATGGATACTCACTCTGGTCCAGCTCTTCTACTGAAGTACCTAGAAAGAAAAATCACCTACCAAGGAGTTTTTGCTATTGTCGTGGACTTAGCCTACACCTCAGCCAACAGTGGGTGAACCTTTAATAGCCACTTGTTGTTCCTCAGACAACTCGCTTACCTCTCCTGCTTTCTCAGCTGTACACCTTTTGGTCAGCATGAACCACAGGTCTGCTATGTCCTCTTTGGGTGTTCCAGTGACTGATACGGGCATGGGAGAACCATCTTCTCTATGACTGAGAGACACTCCAGGAGATTCTTTTTGGGGTAACTGGGGCAGAAGGCCTTTTGACTGGGCAGATGTTCCTCCTTCAAGTTGGTCTTCTTCCACTGGAATTTCTATTAAGAGTAAACAAAAAAGTAAACAATGTTCTTCTGATGAAGTTATTACAGTTAAAAAGATTACTTCCTTACTTGGCTAGCCAGACATAAACAATAAATCCTGGAATGCAGAAGCCTTTTCAGATGAGCATTCTTATCAAAGTTATTTCTGAGGAAACAGAGTCTGATTAGTCTGATTTTGGCAGAGCTAGGGTTTCTTCTCCTGCAGATTCTCAAGCCCAACTCTTGGATTGTGAGGGAAACTTTAATGCTTATTCTCCTCTGGAAACATTTTCTTTTATTCAGGCTACTGAGAGGGTGAATGAGGTATTTTTATAGGAAAAAATAGATGTTCTTCTGAGCTGATGAGATATTATGATGTTACAAATGAATATATCCCATTCCTCTCCCATATCTCTTATACCACCATCCCTGGAGGATGTACTGAATTCTGCCTGTGCTCCTCCTGACACACATCTGTCAGTCCCTAAAAATGCAGATAAGCAGTATAAGGTACATCAGGCTAATTCATTTATTTTCTCCCATCTTAGGTCTGATCCAGCTGCCAGTTTAACTGCGTTCCATGCTGGCAACAGGCTGGTCCTGAAGACCAATTCTTCACCTGGTGAAAAAGAAGGTAAAATGTTCAAATTTATAGGATTTCTTCTCCTACTTTAGCCTTCAGAATTCTGAATTACCAGACATATATGTGGAAATATATGCTCTGTTATATGGACACTCTAAGGGAATTAGCTTCTGCCCTTCCTACAGAAAAAAGCTCTTTTTAAAACTAAACTGCTTCTATCCTTTTTCGGGTATCTAAACATGCATTGATGAGTGTGTATGATTGTGCAGATACTGTGTCTTGGACCACTGCTACTGCTAAAGTGTTGAGAACATATGCTTTGAGATGTAACCAAAAGTTTGGTGATAAGGTAAAGTCTGAAATCTTATATTCAGTTTTAGATAAAAAGTATTGCTTAGTTCTTATGCTGCCCATGTTCTCAAACAATATGATGAAAGAGGGGAAAATAATTCAGGGAGTCTCCAAGATATTTTGTGTACTCCAATATAAATCTTCTAGGCCTCTTTCTTTCACAAAAAAAGCCAAATACACAAAACCAGTATTTTTCTGGCAAACAAAATACAAAAAAAGAGATGGCTGTAGGATCCATCCATCCTCAAGCCCTTTTTTGCATTTTGCATATCGAGTCAGGGTGTCATTTCAGCAGCTGCAATCATCTCAAGTCAAGGTTTACACCATCAGCTGGCTAGGCCTTCTGCAGTAGTTCATCCGTACCACTCGCACACACACTCACACCTGTGGCCAAATTTACAATGTCCAATCCACCTATTTCATGTCTTTGGAATGTGGGAGAAAACCAGAGCATCCAGAGGAAACCCACGCGACCACAGGGAAGACATACAAATTCCACACAGAAGGTACCCCTGCCAAGAATCAAACTGGAGAACCTTTTGCTAAGAGGTGACAATGCTAACCTGTGCACCACCACAATTGCCCCTACAACAAGAAAAACATGGGTCTCTTCAGAAAAATTGACAGACCAACAGTACAAAATGACTATGCCAGCATTCTTTACCCTCTTCCCTCTATCCCAGCCAATATCTTTACAGATTTGTTCCAAAAACTGTCCCTCAACTTTCCCCTGTGTAAAAACATTGTTTTGGACCCCTGGGTGTCAAAAGTGATGGAGAAGAGTTACAGATGGCACTAGATACAAGAAAAAAAATGCTTTCAGGGGAATTCTTCCCTGCCCTCCAGATCCAAGAGAATTATTTCCTCAGATTCTTCCTGTTTTTACATACACAGGGAGTCTTAGAACCAATGCCTTTAAGTCAAAGGAGTAAATACTTCCACTTCAGAATATTTCTGGTACCAAAGAAAGAGGCCTCTTGAAGGCCTGTATTAGATATTTCACTTCTAAATTTGTACATGAAAGTTCTGAAGTTCAAAATGTTGCCCTTACAGAACCTATTATCCCTCATTCCTCACATATATTACTTTGTTACTCTACATGTAAAAGATGCTTTCTACCACATTGCCATATTTATAAACCTCAAGAAATTTCCAAGATTCTCTGTTTATGAGTAACGTTATCAGTTCTCTGCATTACCCTTTGGTTTATCTATGGCTCTAAGGGTATTCACAAAATGTCTAGGCCCACTTACAGCTTATTGCAGACTGAAATGTCATTCACATATTTCCTTATTTAGATGACTAGCTTATCTTTGCAGAGTCTTTATCCAGATGGCAACAGTCATTAACATGGGTTATATCTCTTTTGACCCATCTGGGCTTCTGGATAAATACTGGAAGCTCCTCCTTGAATCTGTCTCACAGGATTGTGGCTATGGGATGCCCCTTCTCTTCAAATTATCTTTTTGACACAAGATAAGGTGGATCACGCTCTGGAATTTTTCCTGAATTTTTCCAATCAGTATTAGACTTCTGTAAGAGAATTTCTCAGTATCCAAGGGTTCATTGTTTATATGAGTCTCAAGATACCTCTTGTCAGGTTATACACAAGAAAGATACAGTGGTTTCTAAAAAACACACAGACCCAGAATTTGCATTTTCTGAAGTATCCAATGCTAGTTTGGGGATTTATAAAAAGGGAACAGGATTGGTGGAGACAAGAATTTCAACTAAGCCCATGGAT
The DNA here is from genome assembly GCF_019279795.1 of Protopterus annectens. NCBI lineage: Eukaryota > Metazoa > Chordata > Ceratodontiformes > Protopteridae > Protopterus > Protopterus annectens. The sequence goes on along the minus strand of NC_056744.1, from coordinate 1,583,188,637 downwards.
CTCCACTTCTGTCCTCAGACCCTAAACCAATCTGTCATCACAGATGCTTCAGAATTTGCTTGGGGAGAATCTAGTGAGGTAAAAGTGCAAGTAATATGGAATTATTCAGACAGACCAAAGCCCATCAGCTTAAAAGTGATACTAGCTGTGAGCTATGCCTTGAAGTCTCTCCATCACTTTTGGTCCCCTGGACCTCTTCAAGTGATTACAGACAATAGTATAGTCATGTGGTATATAAACAAGCAGGGAGGACAAGGTCTTACCCCCTATGCAGACTGACAGTGATGGCTTAGAAGTTAACTCTTCAACATTCTTTAACCCCCCAAGCATCTTGCATTCTGTCAAAGAAGAACATTGTGGCAGACAAGGTGAGGAGGATGCAGACAGACCCTCATGAATGGAAACTGAATAAGGGGGTCTTCCAGGGATTAATCCAGTTGTAGGGAACACCTCAAATAGATCTGTTCACCTCCATTCAAAACAAAAAAACTAAGCAAGTTTTCTTCCAGGGCTCCTGGGAAGGAAGCCTGGAAAACAGATGCATTTTCCTTCCCCTGGAAGGGAATGCTCCTTTATGCATTTCCACCCTTTTCACTGATATCCAGTGTAATTTAACATTCAAAAGGATACCCATAAAATAATTGTGGTGACCCCCTTTATCCCAGGCAGTACTTGTTCTCCCTTCCTATGGAAATGGACAAGGACAGTTACCTCACAGACTGGATCAATTCCAAAAAGCAGGGTGAGTTTGATACACCCCAATATCAATCAACTTCAGTTGACTGCCTGGATGATTCAGTGCTAATACTTTTTAGGTATGTATTTCATGTGGATGTGCAGCATGTGCTAAATGAGGTAAGAAATTCTGCTGCTAGAATATTCTATGTTGGTAGGTGGAAGCAGTTTTCTGGTTGGTGCCTAACCAATAACCAAGGGCCCAACAGGGATTTTGCAGCATTGGTGCTCAAATATCTGTCTGAGCACTATCCTTTGCCTCTCTTGTCCTCTATAAAGGTTCATCTTGCAGGCATTTCAGCATGTCTGCCCATGGAGCCTCCTCTTTCTTCTCTGTTTGTGATAAAACAATTTCTAAAGGGAGTTTTATAGCTGAGACCTCCTCATAAACAGATTGTTCCTCGTTGAGATTTTAACTATGTGCTGAAGAAATTGACTGTGTCACCCTCTGAACCTATGCTCCAAGCTGATTAAAGATTTTTGACTTGGAAAACTGTACCCATTGCTTTGACATCTCCAAGAAGTGTATCTGAACTGCAGTCTCTCATGGTGAGTGAGGCCTCTCTGATTTTCCACAGGGACAGGGTCTCTTTAAGAGCTAACCTCTCATTCATGCCCAAAGTGGTTTCAAATTTTACTTTGAATCAAGACATCCGTCTCCCTGTTTTCTACTAGAGCCCAAAACAGGTGAACAGATTCTACATATTCTGGACATGCATAGACAGCTTGGATAGTATCTTGACAGATCTAAGCCCTTTAGAAAAGCTGATAAGCTATTTATTTCTTACCAAGGGGCCAAAAAAGGAAACTTTATATCTAATCAGGCAATTTCCAGATGGCTGTACTCCGTTATAGTTTTTTGTTATTCTTCCCTTGGCAAATCTATCCCAGGCAGTGTCATGGCACATTCCACTACAGCCTTGCCATCTTAATCTTCGATGGCATACTAGAAAGGGGTGGACTCTACAAGCATTCTAGAGGCAGCTGCATGGTTCCCTATGTGTGCCTTTACAAAGAATTACAAACTAGATCCCTATTCTAGGTCCAAGCCAAAGTTTGCTTGGGTTATTCTTCAGGGGTTCCTCAGGTTGGATAGGATTTTTTGGACATAGTTTGAGTTGGAATACAAAATAGGATTATGTTTGTTTCTACTTCATATGTTTTGTTATTGTTGGTTGATTGTTTCAGTGTTGTTAGGCTCGTCTCACATTGTATGAGCAAGAAAGTCCTGAGGCGAGCTTCACTCTAACTGCTGATTTCTGTCATTGAGATTAGCCAATCAGCAGTCAGAGAGGAAGAGTGGGGGTCAGAACTTTTTGAAGATGTCTGGTTGTTTGTTTCTAGGCAAGAAACAACCCATATAGCCTAAGGGCTACTGCCGTTATGGGTAAGGTTAGCTTATACAACTGCATTTTTCTCCTCAGAATGTACTAGCTTTGACATTAGCTTTCCAATTAATGTCTTAACTGATTTCTGTGGAGAAATTATTGGATTATATCTTTAAAGAACAGCCATGTTTAAGTCAGAAACACAGCAAAAACATTTCCATCTCATATATTCACCAATCAACCATGCATCCATGAATATATTCCCTAAGGTTTTCGTGAAAGATAAAACTGTGTAAAGTCATCTTAATGTATAATTTGTTCTTTTTTTGTATGACTCTATAAAATATCAAATTATTAGATTACATTTAAGATAGTTGTCATCAGTTAACTTATAAACCATTTTCAATGTATTACTGCAAATTATATTAATATATTGGAATTGTTTACATCAGCATCTGAAAACAGTGCTTTCATAGACAATTATTTTATTTATAAAATAATTATTTTAACTTTCAGTGTTTACCTGTTAAAAATAGTTGATTTAACAACTAATTCATTAGATTTCAGACATATATATGACTTTCAGACCTTTAGGATTTTCTATTGATTCTTCATCTGTATTACACCTTCAAAGTTTGCGTTCTTATTTCATCTTTCCATTTTTAATTGTTAGGATGTCAGTACTTGTTCTTTGTGGTCTTTGATGCCACTGATGTCCAGTTCTCCTTGTCCGATATTCTTTTAAGCGATGATTATCTCCAATTCTTGGGCTCTCTTTCTGGTATTAGTTCATGGCGTTGTATATAACTAGGTGCCTCTTCCAATGTGTTAAATGTTTTATCACCCGATTCAAATTGCATTTTTATTTTTGCTGGAAAAATGACTTGAGCTTTTATATTGATGTTCAATATTTAGATAACTATTGCAATAGCCTAAGTCAGTTGGTATATGCTGCCAAGAGTATGATCAATGGTGGGCTTATCAAAGCTTTAGGACACCTTCCATGCATGGTTTGAGCAGAGGCACATAAAATCAGCAGTTGAGGCACAAATGGTTCACAGCTTTCTTGCTGCTGAAGTGCAAAGCTTCATGGAACTGAGAGTTGGCTACTGATCTGTTCTAGACTGGGCAGATAAATACTCTTCTGTTGAAAACCTTCCACTACAACTTGTTCTTCTGTGAAACTATTTTTTGTTATGAAAAGTGTTTCTTTTGGCCTGTCGTTATGTTGAATGGTTTTTACCTGTGAATATTTGCTGTGTAAGAACCTGTGTAGAAATCTGTATGTGATTTTACTCTTCCACACTTTGGTGCAGAATATATTTTTGTAGACAGGATTTCATCCTTCTGGAGACTATCACAGTAAATTTTACGTAAGAACATTGATTTTTCTGTAAGGCATTTTACTGACTCTTCTGGACTCTGCTATTCACCTTTCATGCTTTACTCTCAGCTTG
>NC_056744.1:1583085117-1583180117 GCF_019279795.1 Protopterus annectens | reverse complement strand
ATGGGAGCATTAACCATTACAATACTGTATCCAGCAAGATCGAATAGGAGACACCAAAACCTGGAATGCTGGAAAACTACAGTATTGATCTCCTGGACTCTTCCCCCTGCAGGGCCCATATTAGTGCTTCTTCCTGGATCCTGAGCAGTAGCGAGTCTAGGGACTCAGTGTTTGTTGTGATTGTAATTTTCCAGTGTTTCTTTGTTTCTGTGAGTCCTATTTGTCATTGCGGGATACAACATGGCAGCACTTAATATCCCAATAGTAAACTTAGAACAGGCTTAGCAAAATTAGAAGAGTCGTCTACGACAGACGGCTTAAGTGCAATCAAGAAAAACAAAAAAATAATTATGCACGTAGGAAAGAAAACTCAAGAAAGCAGTACATAAATGAATAAAAAATAATAATAACGACAAATGGGGAAAGGAGCCTGGATATACTCATATCAGATTGCCTAAAGGTAAGCAAGTAGTGTGACAGAGCTGGAAGGAAGGAAGCCTGTCAGGATACTAGGATATATACAAAGAAGCATTGTCAAAGGAATGCAAGAATCCAGTTTTCCCTCTATATAAATAGAAGATAAGATATCTTCTGAAATAATGCGTGCAGTTCTGGATGCTTCATCATCATAATCACATATGCAGAATAACAACATTTCAAAGACAAACAAGGAAGATGTCCTACATTCTGCACCATAAGCCCTACAAAGATAGAATGACATAATGTACATGTATAGCCTGGAAGAAAGAGGTGGTGGTGAATAAATAGAAAATGTACTCTACAGATCCAGATGGGTGAAAACAGTAATGGCATTCAGGAAAATGTGGGACATGTTTGGCCCCCAGAATGACAAAGTAAACATCATCATGCATTTCATTAGTTAAGCAGGTTAAGCAAAATATTTATTGCTATAAAATACTGTTTTCAAAACTGAACTACAAGAGGTGGGTTATGCCTCCATATTCTCATTTGCAGACATATACCTGTCACATTCCTAAAGTTACAGAACCAAATGCAGGACTACTACATCTTAGGGTGGAGAAAGTGCACAGTGTCACTACCATAACAGATCTGCTGCACTAAATAAAATGTAACAAAACACTAACATAACAGCCTAATGCTCTGCCCTGTGATTAAAACCATGGAAATACTGTTTTTTCCCCTCCAAAATAAGCAAAAACATTTTTTTTTCGGTTCACAATACTGCTCTCTTTTAATTGCTACATCTAAACATTCAGCAAAATTCTCTCGAGAAAATCATACAGTTATCAAAAATACATAAAACTATTTTAGAAGTGATGGATAAACAGGTAAATAAAATAATATATTAAGTGATAGACATTTATCGAATATGTACAGATACAAACAGAAAGACTAAATCTAAAGACTAAATAAAGCCTTTATATGCCTTCAGATTCTGTTTCTGTGCAGCACATAAATGTCTGCTCTTATCATTTCCCACACAGAGACCATGCATCTGAGGTACAACATTTCAGAACAATTAAAACACAGATGCTAATAGACACATCATTTGGGTTTTCTTATCTGGAAATTCAGAAGATATTTATTTTCATTCTTAGTTATTCATTCATTCATTCATTCATTCATTCATTCATTCATTCATTCATTCATTCATTTTCTTAACTGTAAGTAAACCCAAGGACGCAGGTCAGTCATAACCAGTGTTAAGAATGGCAAACACTACAATTAAAGTTTTCATACATTTTACTTCTTTATTTGTTTATATGTTCTTGTTGACCACGATGGTCTGATTAAACAAAGCCTATTTTAGTGGTATCTCAGGAAAAAAAAGCTCCAAAAAGATATACCATGGCATGGTATCACATAGGATGCTATAAAGTGCAATATGGTAGAAATTATAATGATAAGAAAATCAATCTTTATATGAATGATGCTGTAAGAAGCAGTCTATAAAGACATTAAAAATAAGAAAATCAGATTATGCAGTAAATTCACAAGGAGCAAACAATTGCATAACATTTATATAATAGTAGAAAAAAAAACAGTGTCCCAGAAAAGCCTATAAAAGCAGCTTAAGATATAAAATAATCTTCAAAGCTGAGATAAATTATATTGTCATCTCAGGGTGAGAAATGTATTTTTATGAATGCGATGTAAATAATACCGGTAGACAGATAACATGTTACTATTGTTAAACTGTCATAGTAACAGTTATAACATGTTATAACTGCTGTCATAGCAACAGTTATAAAATGTTATAACTTGCTGTGACAGTTAAAACAAGTTACACAACATTTAGGAAAATAAAGATGATTGAAACTGTAACAGACTTTTTAAGTGGACTTATACATAATGCATACTGTGAAAAACATTTGGACAAGACAGCTACATTACCTCTCAACTATATAGATTGTAGAAGAATGTTCACATTTTTGCCTCATACCTTTTGTACATTTTTCATAAAATTGTGGTTTTCTGGAAAATTAGTGGCAAATCATTAAATATTGAAGTTAGAAAATAATGACAGACATATGAGTTTTAGACTTCATACCCTTCAGAAAAATTCATGCTAATGCAAAATCTGCTATTCTATCAACTTTCTAAGTTTGCAAGAAAAATATTTAAACATTTTCCCTGTTTTTGGACCTTTGTTCCACTTTTATTTATGGCTTTGTTCAGATTTCTTGCTCTGAGAAGTTGAGAGGTGTAGGCCTTAACTATTGCTTATGTGACCTGAATTTTATTAGTGGCTCAGATGTCTATTGGAGCTGGCTGGGGGGGAAGATGAATGACAAGGCATTTGTCTGCTTACATCTTCTAGGAAGGGAGGATATGGGGATATGCAGTGATTATGGTGGTTTCATGCACCGTGGTGGTGATTCTAGGAACATGGTGACAACCGTTGCTGCTGTAGGTGGGCGAGCGATTGTGGAATGCTTTACCATGTAGGTGGGGGCATTTCAAACATGGCACCACTGCATTCCTGCCAAGATGGCATCAGCCTTGCATGTCAGCAGCACATAGAGCTTAAGGAGAAATAAAATGAGAACTGCAGCATAAGATCTCTTCACCAGACCCTCTTCCATTTGTAGTGTGTGTGGTAGTTCCCACCTTCATTACCTGCAGATACAGACGAGGGATCTCCAGCTGAATAGGTTGTCTGAGAAGGGAAACTATCCTGGAATGGCTCATACAATGTGTGGGTGGGAACAAGGAAGTGCGACAGTAGCAAAAGAATAGACATACAAAATGTAGCAGATAGTTAGCTCAGCTGAGTCATTGTAAAAAGCTACATCTTTATGATTAAAAGTAAGTTGCAAATGTCACCTGCTTTCCTGTCCAGATCCATCATATTGTGGGAATGAGTAAGTCTAAGTGCTGAAATGGTGAAACATACAAGCAATATGTCTAGACTACTTATAGCAAAAACTCATTCTCCCTCTGGAAAGAATGGTCTATATTATATTATCGAAAGGAATGAATGTTGAATGGCTGAAATGTTGAAATTGCAGTTCATAGAAATTGCTTTTGTGGGGGGCTCCACACCCCCCACTAATTATATATACCAACTCTGATATCACGCTACAGTGAGGAAAGGGCAAAATTCCCGATCTTCACTGTACTGCAATCTCATAAACCAGAAATCGATGAATGCCAATTTCGACATTTAAACCGTTCAACATTCATTCCTTTCGATAATATAATATAGTCCTGGAAAGAATATTGACTGGGTTTTGCTTTTCTACATGCATTATTTTATTCAAACCAGGAACAAATATTTCACTGTGGAGTATGATGACATCACTGTTACCACTCGGCCCTCACCTGGTAAGAAAAATGTATGAGACATAAAGCTTTCACCTCCCAGGGAAAGAATAGACTAAACTGACAATATATGTGAATGCTTGATGGTTAATTGGGGCTCAGGATGAAAAAAGTAGATCAGATGTTGTCAATCTGTATTCATTCCTCAACATATGGGCCTGGATCTGATACTTAAGTCTGACTCGGCTGCTATTCTACAGCTCATGGAAACCACAAACTCTCAAGCTTCTCCCTTACCCATAATTCTGTACTCCCCCTCCTTCCCCAGTTCTCACTGGCTACCATTGGGAACATCTCTTAAGCAAATCTTTTTTTTCAGAATGATAAGTGCTTTTTTGTTTGTTGTTTATCTTGCTGGTATTTCTAATTATTATCTTCCTTTTACACATTATCTTTACTTACCGTTGGTAATTCTTTTTTTTACCATAGTTGGTAATTTTTTCTCATTTTGCCATTTATCAGCCAACTTTCTTTTTCTTATGCTAGAAAGCTCTTTACCATTGTTGGTAGCTATTAAACTTTTTCTCCTATCCATTGTTAATAAAAAAAAAATCTCTTTGTTTTTTATTTTTTATTTTTTATTTTTGTTGTTTCTGGTTGCTGTGTTGTTGGTGGAAAGGATTATGGCAGATAAACCTTCAGCTTTTAAGAAGTGTGGTAAATGTGGGCACAAGATTCCCCTATCTAATGCTCACTCATTGTGTGTCTATTGTTTAGGACCTGAGCATTTACAGACTTCCTGGTCTATTTGTAAATCTTTCAATCTGAGAACCCTTGTAGAGCGAAAGAATAAATTAATACTTAAAGACCTCATTCTTTTGGTCTTCAGAGAATCACTATCAGGAGCTCAATCCTCCAAGTCTGAAAAAATGGAGGAAAGAAAGAGGACTTCAGAGCAAACTGGCTCATCTCAGTCTTCTTCAGATCTGATGTCAGAGCTGAGAAAGACGATCAGGAAATCTTCAAATCTGACACACCACAAGTCTTTGGATCTTACCACTTCAGACCCCAGGTTCATCTCTTTGGATCCTACTCCCTTGGTACCAAAACCACTACGCAGAACCAGGTATGCATCATCTCTGGATCTAGTCCCATTGCAGTTCCCATCACCCTTCCTGGAAAGATGTCATTCTCCCTCCATCACCTCTACCCATTCATTCAGAATTCTCACAGAAGCAGAAGTGGATAGAATGGTGTTGAAGTTTCTTTCAGCAGAAATTCAGATGGGAGTTCTCACAGTCCTTACCCCAACAGGTCTGGAGGCCTTAACTTGTACACCTCCACCTATTTTGGCTCCTTCTCTGATCTGTCCGGTTTTGGAGCCCTTGGATCTGACTATCTGAGTGCCATCTGCTTCGGATCTGAGGATACCTTAGTCTTCAGATTGGAAGCCTTCCCTGACAGTACTGCCTCAAAGCATGTCATAGTTGGAAGGCTGTCAAACCCAAAGCTTTGTTGTCATATCCAAGGGGTTAAGGTCGACTCCAAAGTTGTTGGAGCCATCTCTGCCTCTTGGAGCCTCATCATTCAATAGCTCAGTTCTGACTACTGCCTTGGGGGTGCTGTCTTCAGGTCAGAGCGAACCATCTGTATAGAAGCATGTCTTTTTGGTTGTTATGATTTCTGTCTCCCCAGGGCATTCTGCCTTCAAGGTGGTGGAGAGAGTATTCTTGTCTAGAGATCAGATGGCTCATTCCCCCCTTGGATCTTCCTTCTGGTTCTCAGATATCTTTGTATCATGAGCCTCAGAATTCTACTCCACAGGGGCAGCCAGCCCAAAGTCTTCATGTGACTCCACAGGGCATTCTTTTCCCTTCTGATACTTATCCAGAGCATCTCACTGAAGAAGACCCTAGGAAGAAGAAGTGCAAGAGGAGGCACTTGGACTCCCCTCAGGAGACAGTCATAGAATATACAGATTTTGATGAAGGGGAAGGGTCCTCAAGATCACCATCTGACAAGATCTAATTTGGAAACATTTTAGAAATCCTGAAACAATGGGGTGGTTGGTCTACTGATGACCCTCCTCAAGAGGAATCAGTATTCTTGGAGGCTTTTGGTGCTGACCCATCTACCTCCTAGGTGACTCCACCTACTGATGAGCTTATTGACTTGATCTCTCACAAGAGTGGAAGGAACCAGATTCCGTAGAGCTGATCCCCAACAGACCAGATAGGATCCTGGCACCACTGAAAGGAAGGGAGTTTTGGAACAAAGGAGTACCAGTAGATGCTATGGTCAAGGTAGCACCCACCAAGAAAGAACTCATGGAGCAGAGTTCTTCTATCCACCCTCCTAACAGGGACTCTAGAGCATTGGACAGATTTGGGAAGCAAGTATATGCATCAGCGACCTTTACACTCAGGTCCCTGAATTACTTGGTGCACTTTACCAGATTACAGAGGGATGCGATCAAGGAACTCTCAAAATCCCTCTCAGGGATTAGTACTGCTGAGGCAGAGTCTTCCATTTCTTCACAGTTAGTGACCCTTCAGTCCATTTCAAATTCATCTATGAGGCTTATTTCACATACAGCTGAAGGAAGAGTGGTCAGGAGACATGCCTGGATGCACCTGTGTGATTTTGCAGAGCCCTTCAAGTCATCTTTTGTCAAGGCTCCTTTTGATGGAAGTTTGTTATTTGGCCCCAAGGTGAAGGACACACTCTCCAGGTGTGAGAAAGTTGAAAAGACCCAATCTGCTGTTGGTATATGTTTTTGACTCCTCAAATAACCTTTTCCTGGAATCACCAAGGTGGTTGAAAGATGTGGCTCAAGAAATCCCAGGGTCCATTCCATGATCCATATGGAGAAAGTGCCCCACGAGGCAGGGGAGGAACACCAATGGAAGATGCCACCCATGGGGCAGAGGAAGCCAACAAAACCAGGGGTCCAGAGATTCATTCTCTGACAGGCCCTATCAGTGTTCAGGAAAGGAGGCCTGAATACCAACCTCTGGCGGCAGTCGGGGGTTGTTTATTCTTGCACCAGAGAGCCTGGCTAGACTTAAGAAATGATACTTAGGTACAGAGGATCATTTCCAGAGGCTATATAATTCCCTTTTCCCTACCACCACTGTTACAGTACAAGATTCCTGACATTTCACCCAGTCAGAGGAAGACAGCAGCTTTAGAAACACAAAAGCTGTAGGACAAAACAGTCATCCAACAGGTCACCCCAGACCATAAAGAATCTGTAACTTACTCAAGATTCCTTTTAGTGCCAAAGAAGACAGGGGACTGGAAACCAATCTTGGATCTCAACGCTCTGAACAAGTCAGTTCAGCTTACCAAGTTCCGGATAGTCATGGTTCAGTCCATTTTGCCTTTCTTGCACAGGGATGACTGGATGTGCTCTATAGATCTCCAGGATGTGTACTACCACATAAAAATGAACATACAGTCCAAAAGATACCTATGCTTCCAGCTGGGAGCCAGTCACTACCAGTTCAGGGCACTGTCCTTTGGTCTCACCACAGCCCACAGGGTGTTTACCAAATGCATGGCAGTGGTAACAGCCTACTTCAGACTGCAGGGATTCTGAGTATTTCCATACGTAGATGACTATATCCTTATTACCTTGACCAAGCATATACTGATAACAGCTTGAGACTATGAGCTCCAGACTTGTACCAATCTGGGCATCACAATCAACCACAAGAAATCTCAACTTCAACCTTCTCAGTCTCTAGACTTCATAGGAGCCAGTTTCAACACAACATCAGTGATAGCATCTCTAACCTTACTGAGGGTTCAAACCATTCATTTTCAAGTCAGCAGAATAATTCAGAGTTCATTGCAAAGTATTACAGACTCTGGGGTCAATATCAGTTGTGAAAGGTCTGCTTTCACTAGCAAGGTACCATATCAGAATTCTACAATGGACATTGGCAACCCAGTGGTCCAACTTACTTTAACCCTTGCTCACCAAGATCAACATAACTCAGGCCTGCAATAGATTCCTTTGGTGGTGGATTCAGTCAGATCAACTATTGCAAGGTCGTCCATTCATCCTCCTTCAACCCAAGGCCATAGTGATCACAGATGCTTTCCAGATTGGGTGGGGCGGCATTTCTTATGGAAGATGGTTCGAGGCACATGGTCCCCAAAGAAGCTAACTTTCATATCAATGTGCTTGAAATGAGAACAGTACTCCTAGTGTTGCAGGTGTTCCAAGACTCTGTCCTTTCTGGGACTATTGCATTTCAAACCAACAATATGTCTGTGGTATGGTACACCAACAAGCAAGGAAGAACCAGATCTTACCCCTTGTGTCGAGAAGCTATGAGAGTGGGGCAATGGGCACTCTCTTCAAATTGATTTTTGATAGCAATGCACATTCCTGGGAAATCCAATGTGATAGCAGACATGTTGAGCAGGGTCATTCTGTTATCTCATGAGTGGTCTCTCAACAATAAGGTGGTGAAAATGATTTTCCACTAATGGGGTCAACCATGCTGTGACCTATTTGCATCTCCTCTGAACAACAAATCCAGCAGGTTCTTTGCCCTGATCCCCCACTGGGGGAGACACCAAGAGATGATCCCCTTCACTATTGGCCCCCAGTTCTCCTCTAAGCTTACTTGCCTACTACTTCCCAATTCCCAAATTTCTATAGAAAGCATTCCAATTGAAGAGCAAGGTCATCCCCATTGCCCCCTATTGGCCTCAACAGATTTGGTTTTCCTTCCTTTGGCCTAATCTGTTGTTAGCCACCTTGGATTCTGGATCCGATTCCAGACCTCCTGTCTTACCTGACAGACATGATTCACCTGGACATCTTTTGCCTCAAGTTAACCATATGGTATCCAAAACCATTGATAGCCAGATAACCAAAGCTCTCATCTCTAGTGGGCCACATTATTTTATCTTCTCACAAGGCTTTCACCACAAAAATCTACAAGCGCAAATGGAAAAGATTTGTCCTTTGGGTACAACAACATGACATAGACCCTTTCTGAGCACCAGTACATAGGATCCTTGAATTCCTCACTTCCATTTTTAATGAAGGGACTAGTCCTTCAGCAGTTAAGGTTCAGCTTGCTGCTATCTCCAATTTACATACTGGAGTTGATAATTCTACATTAATATCTTCATGTCTTTGTAAGGCCTTTATAAAAGTAGACATAAACCAAAAAAGGTACAAGCCAGATAGCCAGTCCCAGATGATTGTTTATTCTGCAAATCCACGAATCAACACTGATAAATCACACTGCAAACCAAAGACCATTAACTGATTAAAATATTGTAAATTGTAAAACAATTTTATATTCTTTCAAGGTGAATATTTTAAGCAGTTAATGTTCTTTGGTTTGCAGTGTGATTTGTCAGTGTTGGTTCGTGTATTTGCGGAATAAACAATCATCTGGGACTGGCTATCTGGCTTGTAACTCTTTTTGGTTTATCAGTGCAATTTCGGGTACTTCTGACCAACTTGCTCGTTTTGTCTTTATAAAAGTAGCCTTTCTACTAAAGCCCCACTTCAAGGACCCTATTCCATCTTAGGATCTTACCTTAATCTTAGAAGCCTTAACTCAGAGACCCTTTCAACTTGCAGTGAGATGTGAGTTGTGATATCTGACTTGGAAAATTATTTTTCTCATATCCATAACATTGGCTAGAAAAGTATCAGAACTGCAAGCCTTATCTTCTAAGTCTTATTTAATCTTTCACGAGTGTAGAGTGTCTTTAAGAACCAACCCTTCCTTCCTAAGGTGGTGTCAGGATCAAACATTAATTAAGCCATTAATCTCAGAGTATTCTTTCCAAATTTCTCTAACAAAGGCAAATATATGTTGCATTTATTGGATGTTCATAGACAAAGACAATTACGTTTCTATCTGCACAGATCTGAGAAATTTAGGAAATCTGGCCAGTTGTTTGTATCCTTTTCAGAAACCAAATTGAGTCAACGAGCTTCAAACGTATTAAGATGGCTGAATGATTGTATATCCGGCATAAATAAAAAGCTAGGTTTTGTCCTTCCTAAGACCTTAAAGGCCCATTCAACTAGGTGCATGGCAACTTCATTAGCCTTCCTATACAGAACTTCCATGGACGTTACTTGTGCAGCTGCAACTTGGGAAAACCCTCATACCTTTATTACTGATTACAAATTGGATCTGGTCTCAAGGGGAAGAGCAACTTTTGGCTCTACAAATCCACCCAGGATTCAGGTATCTGGGGACTTTGTCACATATGTTGAGGAATGAATGAAAATTGAAAACATTAGATAAAGAAGTTATGTACTCACCATAACATTCCATCTGTGTTGTCCATTTTCATCCTTCCTCAACTCCCCTCCCTCCAGCCCCCTAACATGTTTCTTTGAAGACTTCTAAAACCAGCTCTTCACTGAGATACTGAAATATCTGAGGCATCCATTGCTTCCAACTAACTATACATACCTGTTTTTGCTCTAATACTGCACTTTTAATTTGCATTTGCATTCCACTGTCTGTTTGAATTGTCTGAACTATTTTTGGTCACATTTTACTGTACACCATACTAGTTCAGCTGTAGCACTGCCCAGTTCCAAGTTTGCTATTTTTGGGTCTGTTTTGTAATGTCTGAGCATCAACTTCAAGCCATCTTTGTTGGTGAAGGCCCTTCTGTACCCTTGTGTGAGGAGAGTGCTGTCTGGGTTCCATCTAACCGAGGGTGATTGGACTAGACCTCAGAAAGATAGCATTTTCATTGGCTAGTTAGAGTTAAAAAGGGTATTTTCTTGTTTTATTTATGCCCCATGTTTGCACTTGTTTGTATGTAGTGCTCCATTGTGCATTGCCATGTAGTGGTGGTTATCATTGGTGGTTACAGATGCAAATGTTTTGTTTGTTACATTTTCCATTAGCATTTTGCATGTGGTCATCCAGAGGTTTCTTGCTGTCCTGCTCTACTGTCAGGTGGAACACTAAGCCTAGCCTCAGAGGTAGCAATACAGCTAGCCAGTACTAAGTGTGACCTTTTTTCGCTGATCATATAAATGTACCTAGCACTATAGATGGAGAATTTCCCACAGTTTTGCTGGCCAGCTTGGTCGACGTGGGCATCCTGATGCAGTGTAGCAACTATCTCATGTTCATTGACATCCCTCTACTATACTACCACATATTAACTATATTAAGAAACTTGAATTCATGCTCTCTCGTGCATCAGTCAGTACACATGACAATGAGCACGTTGCCAGCATGCACCCCTCACCTCCCACTCCACCCAAACCCACATCACACATACATACATACATATATGGAGGTCCTCACCAGAAACATACCTAAACACCAGAGACCTCCCAAACACAAACACACTAGACATAATACTTCCTCTGCAGAACACATTACACATAATAGCTCACACACCAGTGTCTCACCGGTCAAACCCTTAAGGAAAAACACACAATCAAACATATTAGTCATAGGTGATTTCATCGTGAGACACACTGATGTCCCTCTCACCAGGTTAGATAAGGAAAAGGTGACAGTCAGCTGTCTGTCAGGTGCCAGGATAAACCATATCACACATGCACTCAAGTCTGTCAACAACAGGTACTGTTATGACTCTCTCATAGTCCATGTTGGCGTGAACGACTTGAGATGTACCTCACTGGACTATATGAAGAGAGACATGACTGAGCTCTCAGACTATTTGTCTCAGGCCGGTATGTCTCTAGCCTTAAGCAGCATTTTACCTTTGATGCCTCAATACAAACAGAAAATGATTGACTTCAATAATTGGCTTAGCTTCTGGTGTCATTCTAAGGGGATCCACTATCTGCCAGCCTGGGACGACATGATAGACACACCTTGATGCTTTGCTAGAGATGGTCTTCATCTGTCATGCCTGGGTTTTCAGCTACTGGCTAAGGCTCTTTTCACCCCCATAATGTCTGTTTTAGGCAGTGTCTCAAGAACAAAATTCCCAATGTAAAAACTCAATCTAAAAGGAACCTCAAGGTTGTGCTACTAAATGCTAGGAGTCTCAAAATGAAACTGCATTCACTGGAAGCTGTCCTCACCTTGGAAGACACATACATTTGTGCAGTCACAGAAACCTGGTTTAAGGTTGTGGAGAGCACCCCAGCCATACCTGGTTACATCTTCTTCCATATGTTCAGATCTCAAACTGAAGGTGTGAAAAATAAAGGAGGTGGTGTATCAATATTCATTAAAGATAAATAAACCTCCAGATAGGTTAAACAGTATGACTCCCTGGAGACACTTCAGGTGCAATTAACTGTTGGTAGGACATCTATTTAAGTCACTACCAGTTACAGGACCCCCTCCATGAATCAGTACACCCACTCTGCCTGTTTGTATCTACTAGAGTCTATCAAGATACATCCAAACACAATGGTTTTGGGTGACTTTAACTACCCAACCATTGAATAGGTAAATTACTTGTACTCAAAGTCATTTACCCAAAGGTTCCTTGACTTCATTAACTCCAATGCCCTGGAGCAGCTGGTTGACACCCACACAAGGGGTCCCAACATCATGGATCTGGTGCTTACAAATATGGGGGACTAATGTAACACCCCCACTGTGAGGCCCTCCCTGGTGATATCTGACCACAAATGTGTTTAATTCGCACCTAAACACCCCCCCCAGGAGCAACTAAACTAAAAAACTTCTCCAAAGCAGATTATAACCCATTATGGGATGGTATAAATAGCTTCACTGAATGTCCTCCCTCAGATGGAACCGACAGCTATGCTGAGCTCTACACCAGTGCTTTATACAAACACCTGTATAACTGCATTGACTCGGCCTTACCTGATAGGACCAAAACAAGCTCCTTAAGGAAGAGCAAATCTGCCTGGTGGACAACTGCGATTAACAGGCTTTACAATAAGAGGAAGAAATTTCTGTCTAAGTGTAAGAGGGAGTGAGCCTCCTAAACTGCAAACACTCCCTCCTCAGCTTAAACAAGCAAATAAGACTTCTTGTGAAGTCCTCCAAAGCAAACTATGAGTCCAAATTAGCTTCCTCAACAAAGGACAACCACAAAGAATTCTATAGTTACATCTGTAACCTAAAAGGAAAGACCCAGATTTGTGCAGAACTGGTAGTTAATGATACCACATATACTGTGCCTGTGGACATAGCTAACCTGCTGTCTGACAGGTTCTGTGAAAACTTCACTCCCCTGTCCCTGTCACATGTACCTCATGACATCCCTACCACCTGTCCCTAACCTTATATCTCCAAAGAACAGGTTGTAAATGCCTCTCTAAGGCCAAAAACACAACATCTATGAGACCCATCCCATGCTGTGTCCTACATGAACTCCAACATGAATTAGCAACACCATTGGGTACTCTTTTCAATCATAGTCTAAGCACAGTCTTTGTACCCGCTAAATGGAAAACAGCCACCATTATTCCCTTACACAAATGTGGTGCTTCTACTGACCCTATTAGCCTGACTAACCTTATATGTAAGGCCATGGAGTGAATCATCATGGACCTTATCAGCAAAGATGTAGGTAATGTCCAAACACTTGACCCTACTCAGTTTGGATTTGTCAAAGAGAGATTATGCCTGTTAAACTTGGTGGACTTCTTAGAGACAGTCAACAAGGCCCTGGACAAGGGGAAATCTGTGCATACAGCCTACCTGGACTTAGCCAAGGCATTTGACTCTCTCCCACTCAGGCATCATTGACAAACTCACCCAAAGAGGCATCAACCCTTATATCTTTAGATGGGTCACTAACTGGCTCACTGATATAACTCATACAGTCAAAATAGGGGAATCCACCTCCAACAGCAGACCTGTAACCAGTGGTGTTCCACAGAGATCAGTCTTGCCACCTCTACTGTTTGCAATCTATTTCTCTGAAGTACAAGCAAAAACTAAAAGTCTGTGGCTGACAAAGTTTGCTGGTGACTGCAAACTAGGGGCAGTCATAGACTCTCCAAATGATGTCAGCATCCTACAAGAGGGTCTTACACAAACAAATGACTGGTGCCAAAGTCATGGCTTTAAACTCAATGCAAAAAAATGTGTTATCATTCCTTTTGATAAAAGCAATGCTCCTGCTAACTGTCACATCACTAGCAACACCTTAAGTACTCATTCAGTGGTGAGAGACATGGGCACACAGGTTTAC
Source organism: Protopterus annectens (assembly GCF_019279795.1). Taxonomy (NCBI): domain Eukaryota; kingdom Metazoa; phylum Chordata; order Ceratodontiformes; family Protopteridae; genus Protopterus; species Protopterus annectens. The sequence continues at coordinate 1,583,166,203 of NC_056744.1, read as the reverse complement.
AGTAACTTTACATTTGACCGCTATGTCTCCACAATGGTAAGAAAGGCATTCTATATTACTCATCTCTTAAGTAAGGGCATTGCCTCTAGAAATAAAGAAGTTATGACCTCCCTGTACTCTTCCCTCATCAGGCCAATAGAGTACAATGCCCCTTTTGGTATGTACCTTTCTAAGCACCTGCAGCAATTGGAGAAACCATAAAGGTTCCTTACAAGGAAAGTCCAAGGTCTTCACCATCTATGGGGGATTGTCTGAAATCACTGTGACTTTATTCTCTTTCATACAGACTACTCAGTGGTGATCTCTGCCTTTCATATAAGGTAATCTCTGACCCTGCATTATTGGTAATGCTTCATATCTGAAAGTCAAATGGTACACGGTTTACTTGTTCTAAAGATCTTAACCTGATATGTGACATTAATAAATTCTGCTGGAGTTATTTGTCTCCCAGAGGTTACCACACCATTGGAACAGACTCTCACTTCATGTCAAACAGAGCACCTCATTGGCCCTCTTCAAATGCAATCTGTACACTTGGATGGGTGACCGTAAATTCACCCAAGGTGTTCCACCTGTGTCCCTCTTGGACAGGGTAAGAACTTGGCTAGGCTTGTAAGGTCCCTAGCACCATTAGCCTAGTAACTTCCTATGATCTTGTGATGGTTTACCTTCATGTGTACGTATTGCACATGGGTGAACATCAATTGTCTGAAAGGCCGTTTGCAAAGTTTTCAAACACTGAACGGCAAAAGGTTCGAATGTGCAATGAGCGAATGCACAGTGACATTCGCTCATTGCACATTCAACATTGTGGGGTGGACTGCATTATAATGGGGATCGGAAAATGGCTCCTTTCCCCACTGTAGGGCTATCTTGGAGTTACAATATTAAAGTAGGGGGGTGTGGAGGTGCAGGGGGGCTTCATTTTTTTTCTTTCGATATTTATGTTAAAAAATCAGTGAATCTGCTTTTTGATTTGCTGATTTTCGACCATATGGAATCGTCACTGTTCTGACTTTCGTGGTTACGATTCACTCATATGACCAATTGCAACACTGTGATTCGGTTTTGTAAAGGTAAACCTCCTGTGATCCTATAAGCAGTGGGAGAGTGCTTCAGGAACCAAGTTCTTTTTCTTTGAGGTCCAGGAAGTGATTTTCTGTAGTATGTAAAATATAGCAATGCTCATACCTCTCAACCTCTTAGAGTAAGAAATCTGGAGAAAGCCATAAAAAAGTGGTACAAATAGGGATAATTTTGAAATATTGTTCTTACCAACTTAGAAAGTTGATAGAATAACAGGTTTTGCATTAGTATGAATTTTCTGAAGGGTATGAAGTCTAAAACTCAAATGTCTATCATTATTTTCTAACTTCAGTCTTTAATGATTTGCCACTAATGTGCTAGAAAGCCACAATTTTATGAAAAATGAATCAAAAATATAAGGCAAAAATCTGGACACTCTGCAAAAACCTGTACAGTTGAGAGGTATGGCAACGCTTTACTTTAGGGAACTGCAAACAAGATCTGGAGAAGGAGGGGTACTACAGCATTATGGGTAAGAGACAAAGTCGAAAGTTTGTGGTTTCCATGAGCTGTAGAACAGTGTCTGAGTCGGAATCCAAGGATCAGATCTGGACTCATATGTTGAGGAAGAATGAAAATGGACATCACAGATGCAATGTTATTGTGAGTACATAACTTTTTTTATGTAAATTCAATATACATTCAAAACATTTTTGCCTGTAATATGACAAGCAAAGTTTAGCAAATATCATTAAATGAGACATCAAATAAAGTACAGCAAAAGGCGATGTAATAAAATGAGCAAGAATTTGAGAGAAATGGCAATTGACATTATGCATACAAAGTTAGTCCAAAAATATGAAATATATGTAATGTATAGATCTTATCCAGTGCCTTTGACACTTAATACACTGTAGCCTGGATACTGGTTGGCTAATGAACTAGTGACATTCAGTCATTTTCCTGATTTTTAGTGGGAGGAGTTTCAAACTACTACAGCAGTTTCAGAAAGGTGTTTTGGAGAAAATTTAGAGGCAATAGTTCAACACAGTGGTACAGTGAATAGTGCTGTCACATAACAGCAAGAGGTTCCCTTGTTTGATTTTCATCTGGGGTGCCTTCTGTGCAGAGTCTGCATGTCCTGCTTGTGTTTGCAGGGGTTTCGTCTGGGTGATTCAGTTTCCTCCCACATTCCAAAGGCATGCAGTAGGTGGACTGGACACTCTAGATTGGCCATAGGTGTGAGTGTGCATGCAAGTATGTGGTGTGGAAGAATTACTGCAGCAGGGCTAGCCACCCCATGATGTAAACCTTGGCTCTAGATGATTGCCACTGTTGAAGTGACACCCTGACCCCATGTGCAAAAATGGGAGGGGGATGTGAATGGTGAATGGATGGATGGATGGATGGATGGATGGATGGATGGATGGATGGATGGATGGATGGATGGGCAGATCAAAGAATGATTACTGCACCATAATTCTGGCTTCTATGGTTGCAACAGCATGGCAAGTTACAATGACAGTTAAGGATACAATTATGCCTATGACTGACATAAAACAGCTGTAACTACCTGCAGTAGGGGGACACTTTGCCTTAGTCAATAGTTAGGAATAGTGTTTAAACATGTTGTACAGGAAGCTAAAGTGATAATTTCTGTTGAGAGTAATTTGAGGAGGAATTTAAAATAAGTACAGGAAGGACATACTCAAGCTTACACGGGACAATGTTATCAGAATGCTTGACTATGTATTGTAAGTAGCTTAGAGTCTTTGTATGCAAGTTTCATCAGTTTGGTGAAGGAAACACTAGCAAGAGCTGTGTGGTAATAAAAAGGGCCAGGCTAATTCCCAGTGTCTATCAATGTAAGTCATGCTTTCCAGTCAATAATTTTAGTTACAGTTCTCTGAACACTCTCAAGTCAAGTCAACTGTTTTTTTTTTGACTGCACAAGGCAGCTTGATATTATGTAAAGAGTCTGATCAAAGGTATATATGGTGTAGTGTGACTTCTTGCAATCTACTGGTTATATCTTATATGACCTGCTTCATTTATGATTTTATTCTAAACAGGTGAAAATATTTTCCATAAGAAGGAAATAAGTAAGGACAATAGACAGCGGAGAAAAGATAGGAAGAGAGTAGAAATGACAGAGAAACAGGAATCTAAAGTGGGGAGAATAAAGAAGTGGGTCAGTAGCTATAAAATAGACCAGGGTTGTCCAACAGGTGGCCCTAGGGCCACAATCAAACCCACCAAAGCATTTTATCTAGGCAAATATCTATCCCAGCAGAGTGCTGCCCCCCTGACATCTCAGATGCTCAGGTAAGAGCCGCCCTCTCCAAAGCAAAAAACACAGCATCAATGGGACCAGACGGTGTCCCGGGCTGCGTTCTACATGAACTCCAAGAAGAGCTAAACCCAAACATAAAACTACTATACAATCTCAGCCTTACTACAGGATATGTGCCCAAAGAGTGGCGTACAGCAACAGTGGTCCCTCTCCATAAAGGTGGTGCCTCAACAGATCCTGGAAACTATCGCCCCATAAGCCTGACTAGCTTGGTCTGCAAAGCTATGGAAAGGATCATCATGGACCTCATAAATAAAGATATTGGGGACCTACAGACACTGGATCCTACCCAGTTCGGCTTTGTTAAGGGCAGATCCTGCCTCTTAAACCTGGTTGATTTCTTTGAAACAGTCACCAAGGCCATTGACGAGGGGAAGGTGGTCCATACAGCCTACCTGGACCTCACAAAAGCCTTTGATACAATACCCCACTCGGGCATTATAGATAAGCTCACCAGCTTAAATATAAACCCCTAATTTTTCAGTAAAGGGATTAGTTTTGTCCCTAGTTACAAAATAGATATAACACAGTTATTGGTGAATTTAAAGTTCTACACGAGGAAATTAAATTTACATCTATATTTTTCAAATGTAGGGGTGACTTCAGCCAAATCAAGTTCTGCAGTTGGTGTTACAACAATGAAGAGAAAAAGTATTTTTATGCCCCCCCCCAAATGTTGATATTAATACTTTTGAACAAATGGTGGAACGTGACTTCCATAGATTATGTGCACAGCAAAATCATTTAAAAGACAACCTGACTGTTGAGGAGAGGAAGGTAATTAACGACCTCACGGAGACCAATGAATACAGGTGTATGCGCCCTGATAAGGGGGGAGGAATGGTCATCATGGGTAAGATGGATTACAATGGAATCATGATGAAAATGTTAGGTGATGGAGAGACATATACCAGAGCATCAAGACATGAAATTAATAGGGCATACAGTAAGATCGATTTATTTTTACTTGACGCAATGTACCAAGGTGTCATTAATGAGGATGAATTCGACTTCTTGAGCGTCAAATTTCCTAAAATACCTGTTCTATTTGGAATCCCTAAAACACATAAGGGTCTTGAACAGCTTGCATTTAGACCCATTGTGTCAGCAAGGGGTTCCAAGACAGAACCTATGGCAGCCTTTGTAGATCAGCTATGTAAAAAGGTGGTGGTGGAAACACCACACATCATTAAAGATTCCTGGCACTGTCTCGAGAGGATTAGAGCAGTTAGTGAAGTTGACGTTGAGATGTATGGTTTTTTAACCATTGATGTAGTCAACCTCTTCTCAACTATTCCCCACAACGAGGGTATTGAACTATTCCAAGAAAGTTTGATGAATAGTAAAAGTTTTGACTTAGGGAGGCTTAATATTGTTTTGGACTGTATGAGATTCATTTTGACCAGTAACTATGTAATGTTTGAAGGGGAAACCTATCAACAGACTAAAGGTGTGGCAATGGGGGCCCGCTGTGCCCCCGTTTTTGCCAACCTGGTATTATTGGCATGGGAAAGGAGGTTTATTCTATCATCAGTATTTAACAAACACATTGTGGTATACAGCAGGTTTTTGGATGACATCCTGATTCTTTGGAAGGGTACAGAAGAAGAAGTTATTGAATTCATGGCTCACATTAACCAGGTTACGGAGTTTTTTAGATTTACACACACTTGGCATGTGACATCAATAAATTACTTGGATGTTTGTATCTTCAAATACGAAGGCAAACTAGTAAGTAACATCTACAGAAAACCTAGTTTTTCCAATTCCATGCTACATTTCACCAGCTGCCACCCCTTCCACCAAAGAAAGGGTGTGATTAAAGGGCAAATGGTGAGACTTTCCAGGTTGGTTAGTAACGATGACATGTTTAAGAAGGAGATGTACGCCTTGATTGGGTTATTTCTTGAAAGGGGATATCCCTTGAAATTATTGTTAAAAACAAAGAAAGAAATATATAGGAAAAGAAGGACGACATATACCCCCATATTAAATGGTGGGGGCACATTGGTAACAATACAAGGAGAAAACAAGGGATTGGTGGATAGTGAAGGAGACAGCCTCACATTTGTGTTAAAATTCAATGACATGGCCAAAGAGTTCTGTGAAAGTGTAAGGGTTAATTGGAACCACTGTATTAATGAACAAACTAGGCAAGTGTTGGGTGGTTTACCAAAAATTATTTTTAGTAGAGGGAGTAACATCAAAAATATTTTGGAAAGGGAGAAAAAGGGTTACAACAGATCTAGGATGAGTAAATGTGGGAATTGCAATGCTTGCAGATTTATTGCTGAAGGGAGTTATGTATGTGTGGTGGGTTTTGCACGAACACTGGCATGTCCAGGCTTGTGCAATTGTAACACCAGGAGTTGTGTTTACGTAGCATCATGTGTGTCATGCGATGCTTATTATATTGGCATGACCACACGTAAGCTACGAGAAAGAATTTGTGAACACACTAGAAGTATAAAGAACAAGGATGTGCATAATGCCTTATACTTGCACAGTAGGGTGTGTATTAATTTCACGAAATTCTTGTTTTTTATTATTGACAGGGTAATGCCCCTTTCCCCTGGAGACATCAACAATAGAGTAGCTGTATTAGAATCTGAGTGGCAGATGAGATTAAATGCCACCAGATTCCCTGGTCTGAATGACCATATTTCTCTAAAGCCTCACCTTAAATGGAAAGCCAGTATAATATAATGAATATACAGTAGATATGAACAATTGTCTATTGTTGATATGGTAGTTCTTTTGTAAAGAGGAATAGACTATTCTTCTGCAAAATGCCTTTAATGTGGTTTACTTAAGTGTTAACATTGAAATTGAGTTATTGCATTCAGATATAAATTCTGTTATTATAGACACATTAATGTTTCGAACAACGTTGGAATTGATACAATTAATAGGATTCCAACTACATAATATAGTTTATTGGTTATTTTTTGATCTTGAATAAATTGACATGTACAATATTTTAATTTATATATTGTATATTTAAGATGAATTTTGTACAAACAGTTTAATGGATTATATAATTGAGTTATACACAAATTATGTTAAAGTATTTAACATATAAGTTAACATGTACTTGTAACAATGGATTATTTGGGTATATAAATTCATATATTTACACATATTTATTATGAAAAATTATAGATTTATTTTATGTATATAATTTTTAAATGTTTTTCAGATTGCTGTTTTTATTTTCAAAAAGGGTTTTTTTTCCTTTAATATCAGATAAGAAAGGTTTAAATGGTTAATTGTTTAATTAATTGAATGATTGGGAATGTTTGGTTGCTATTTAAGTATGGATGGAAGATTGTTTCAGCAGACTCTGATGATACCAGTTTACTGGTGAAAGCGCTTAGTCTGGAAACTTTTGCTGGAATTAAAGGATTTCATTTCACGTTTGGTGTAATTTCTTCCTTTATTGCTGTGGTGGAGTATCGTTTCTGTTATAAACCCCTATGTCACTAGATGGATTGCAAACTGCCTCAAGGACAGAACCCACATGGTTAGAATTGCTGGAGCCATGTCAGACTCCAAACCAGTTACAAGTGGTGTCCCACAAGGCTCAGTCCTGGGACCTCTCTTGTTTGGTATATATTTCTCGGAGGTACAGGCCAACATGGAAGGACTGTGGCTGATCAAGTTCGCAGATGACTGCAAACTGGGTGCCATAATTGACTCTTCAGCCGACACAAGCATCCTCCAAAAGGGCCTCATAGAAACAGACAACTGGTGCCAGAGCCATGGCCTCAAGCTAAATGCCAAAAAGTGTATAGTCATCCCCTTTAGCAAAAACAAAGTGCCCACAAATTACCACATAGGTGGTAATCCATTAAGTACAGAAGAAGTAATTAGGGACCTGGGGACCCAAGTTGATAGCAATCTCTCATTTGACAACCATGTGGCCAAAGTGGTTAGAAAACATTTTATATAGCCCACCTAATCATGAAGGGATTCACATCTAGATCAGGGGAGGTCATCGTGCCTCTTTACTCATCCCTCATCAGGCCCATAATTGAGTACAATGCCCCTTTTGGGAAAGACCCCAAAAGTACCTCACCAAGAGGATCAAAGGGCTCAAACAGATGCCATATGCTGCCCAGTTAAAGAAACTCCAGCTCTACTCAGTGGCATACTGCCTGTTCAGAGGCGATCTGTGCCTGACGTATAAAGCCATGTCCAACCCGGAATTAATGGACATGCTGCACCTCAGAAAATCCAAATCCCATCGAGCTACGCTCGAGACTTGAACCTCAGCACTGAAATAAATAGGACATGCTGGAGGGACAGATTCATAACCCAGAGGCTCCCTTCACTCTGGAATAAAATCGCAGTCCAGGTTAGGCAGAGTCCCTCATTGACTCTCTTCAAGAGGAATCTTGATGAGTGGATGGGAGATCGTAGGTTTACCCCAGGTATCACTTCTGTGTCACTGTTAGACAGAGGCACAGTATAGTAACCTCGAAAAAGGGCATAGCAAAATAAATTTAAAATGGGTGGCGAAAGCCAAACACATTCTGGCTAGGCTTATAAATGCCCTAGGGCAGATAGCCTAGTATGAACCTATGAACCTATGAACATCCCACCTGTATGATGACAGGCTGGTATTGGTAACATATCATGCAGTACAGTCTGGCTCCCATAGGAAATGTAAATAGTGGAAGCTATCAACATCCCCAGGATAGATATACACAGACATGGGTCTATATTATAACATTGAAGTCGTAAAACTTCGAATGTTATAATATCAAACCATTTCGATCGAAAGACTATAATATCAAACACTCAGAATAGTGAATTTTTTCCCAGGGAAAAAATTTGCTGTTCCAACAAACATACACAAAACACAAGCACACCAGAATAAATAATCCACACACATACACTTCACAAAACCCTACACTAAACCATACATACACTACTAGCTATCCACTTACCTTAACACAACCCTAACCCTAAGGTCTGTAACTACCGCACACTCACTTTACCCGGTCCCTAACCCTAAGGTCCCTAACTATCGCACACTCACCTTACCCACTCCCTAACCCTAAAGTCCCTATCACACACTCACATTATCTGCTCCCTAACCCTAAGGTCCCTAACTATCACACACTCACCTTAACCCGATCTGTTCGCACACTTACCTTAACGCGGTCCGTAACCTTTGCTCCACAGTCGAGGAAATAGCAAAGCTGCAGAAATGGCCCACTGAATACTTTCCCTAGGAAAGTATTTGATATTCTGCAGCTTTTTTCAGTGTTTTTCGGTGCATAGGGTTTGATATTATAACATTCAAAGTTTTAAGACTTCTATGTTATAATATAGACCCCACAGACACATATATGCAGATACAGATATACATATATATATAAATATATATATATATATATATATATATATATATATATATATATAGATAGATATAGATATACATGTGACTACACATACACACACACAGATATGTATAGTAAGATACTTATGTAGTAGGTGCACACAATATGGAACAGCCACTATGCCTACAGTTAACACCTTAACAACTGGACACTGGATGAGCCACCCATACAAATGACAGTCGTTACCTGCAACATATACCCACAGAGAGGTCATAGGATAAAACACCACACACAGGTTTGCAGAAATGGAAACCCTTTATTTGTGTACTATTACAGTTTTATATGCCATGTCATATAGCTGTTCAGAGACTGACATCCATATAAACAGAGTAATGCAACTGTGAAACAGTTATACTAACACAGTAGTCTGGAAAGGTCCACAACTGTTGCTGTCCAGGCCAAGCCCTTCATATCGTACAATAATAAAGACAGACTGGGCGACAGGATACCACACAATCAACAGTAAGTGATACAGGTGTATAGTCCAGCAGCCTCTATCTACACTATGTACACAATCACTAGGTGGTAAAGACTTCAGTTGACCAAATGGGATGTAACTGTCACATAACAAGGCATAACTGACACCATCACAAGCACACTGACAAACAGAACAGTCTGTATTGCAGGAGGCAGTAGGCCTGCATTCATCCAATTTATGTAAGTAATGTCAATATAGGTGAATTGTATGGTACTGTACATCTAGATATCTTAAGGCAGCTCACACCTGATACCCCCACATATTGTAACAGATAAGATTATTTATGGTGCATCCCCCCCAGACTCAATAATACAAGCCCATATACCACTGTTAAATACACTGGCCTCTGGAGTGCATATGGGCACGCATGTATGGTGTAGGTGAAGCCCACACATATATGGCCCCAGCCCAACCATATGTGTGGGGGATACAACAGCAGTGGACTGCTGGCAGGAATGGCAGCGTGATATATGTATATGTGCATATGTATCACTATCTGTATATGTGTAGACATATATTGCTCTGTATATGTATATATCTGGGTGTGTATATGTATATGTATATCTATGTAATTTTGATTTGTATATGTGTATATATCTATATAGATATCTGGATAATTATATATATATATATATATATATATATATATATATATATATATATATATACATATATTTCCACCATATGCCCTGAACATGGAGTGTAGGCCTACCTCAGCCCCTATAGTCCCAATTACGTAGTGCAAGGGGATGTCAGGTATGTCTAGCAGGTATATCGGTTGACTGTTGCTACTGTAATAGTGATTGTCTTCCCAGACATGGTGTGTGTGGGAGCAGGGCCGGTGCTAGCATTTTGGGGGCCCCCAGCAAGGTTCAAGTTGGGGGCCCTACTCAAGAGAACATGAAGCGTGACCACATTGCTATTGCACCTCCTTCCCTGTCAAGCTCATCCAGCACCATTTAACCACTAGTGTCACTACATTCAGATTATTAAGAATTTGTGCCAAGCCCAGACTGGCATTTAGTACCAAGGTTACATTATGATAAACTTCTGTACTACAGTACGGTAGCCAATCACAGGTACACACTGACTGACACTTAATACCAATGTTGCACTAAGACAACCCCCTGTACCACAGCATGGTAGCTACTCACAGGTGTGCACACACTGACTAGCATTTAGTGCCAATGTTACAATCCTGATAAACCCCTGTACCACAGCAAGGTAGTGACTCAGGTGCACATGACAAGGTAGCAACTCACAGGTGCACACACTGACTGGCATCGAGTACCAATGTGACATTATGAAATCCCTGTACCACAGCAAGGTTGCCACTCACAGATGCAGACACTGACTGGATACTCAACTGCCCAGATTTTCAAAGAATGTCCAGATGTGACTCTTGTTTGGTCTGTTTTGTGGCAATCATTGATGACTGAATTCATTAAACAACTACAATATCCTTCTCTGTCCCATTATTTATCTCCCCTCCTTTTCATCACCCCTATCCCATTCTCTCTACCGTTTACATATACAGCATAGATAAAGCCAAAACAAAATCCTCTTGCTCCAAATAAGTTATACACTTTCCTAACGAATCGGCAATTAAAATTAAATGTATATTACACTTCACATTCCCTTATGTTGTCCCTCATATAAACAGAAGCCAAATTATTTTACATATTTCTAGCACATATACTAAAAAACATTTCTTCCTGGGCATCCACTGAAAATGGATTCTATCCTACACTGTCCAGAAAACAAATGTAAAGTGAGTATAGTAAAATGAGTAAAGTAAAACTGCTATAACCACAGCCTCTCACCACCCATCCTTTTACCACCAGCACACAGACATAACACAACCTGACCCCCACCCTCTCAGGACAAAACTCTACACAGTACCAAAATAAAACTAATACAACCACAGCCCCAAAATAAAACTAGTACCACTACAGTCCTCACCCCCAAACCTCCGAGCACAAAAACTGTACACAAAACTAAAATAAAACTAATGCAACCGCAGCCCACACTCCCCAAACCTCTTAGTACTAAATATGCACAAACACAAGAAATATGAACAAAAAAATAAAAATCACCCACCCCCACAAAAATAAAGTTATAACTAAACCCCAAAACTTACCTTTTTGCTTTCAACAGAAGGCTGCTTCCAATACTCTGCTCCCCTTCACGACTGAAGGCTCACCTGCTCTGTTCACCTTCCTCAGACCACTCAGTCCCTTTGTAGTTGCCCTTAAAAGGTCAGTTTTGTCAGACCTTTTCAAAAGTTGTCCTTAAAAGGACAGTTTGTCAGACCTTTTCAGAAGTTGCCCTTAAAGGACAGTTTAAAAGAGTATAATCCACAAACCACGACGCTGCAAAGGCTTGATCCACCGCTGATCCGTTCCTGCTGCCCGCCCTCACGCTGGGCCAAACACGCTCGATCACTCTGCTGCTGATAAGAAACACTCCTCTGTTGAAAACAAGAGAAGTGATCCTTATTAGCTGCAGGTGCCTTTTAAAGGCAGTTTGTGCAGGAAGTGATTTGCAAGGACCAATCAGGTCCTTGCTTCATCACTTCCTACTTAAAAACAAAAAACAAGGACTTAGTTCGCAGGTTGCTGCAGCCAATCAGATCCCTTGTTTCAGCGGCGGACCTGATTGAGTGCAGCTTGCCAGCCAATCAAAAAAAAAAAAACCACAAAGGGACTTGGTTCGCAGGCTGCTGCAACCAATCAGATCCCCTGTTTCAGCGAGCGGACCTGATTGAGTGCAGCTTGCCAGCCAATCAAAAAAAAAAAAACGGGAAAACGGAAATGCAGTTTCGCGGCGGAGCAGCTAGATGTCCATGAGGAGCCGAGCGGCAAAGTACACCCGGTTGGACTAGTAAGTAACCAGCGGATGAGGATGATGGATCAGCTAGACATCCACGAGGAGCCGAGCAAGCGTAAATGCCGGTCGGACCATCGGGCCCTTATTTGCGGGTAAGTAATCGGGGCTCCCCGGCGGCGCCGCGTTCAGCGAGTGCCCTAGCCCCCTATGTGTGGGAGGTCACATCTGCTTTTCACATGTGCACCATTGGCTACTGACAGACATTCTAAGGACATCATAGTACAGTACCACTGCTAGCACGTAATGCTACTGTGGACTACAGCAGAGATATTGGCCAATATATGTGGACATTCTGACACACTCTGGACAGTCCAGAGGTATACACAGAACACTTTAATGCAAAACATGTGGACCAAGCCTGACAATGTGGATGTTAACAGCCATATAGATGGGTTTAACATGTAACGACTGGTATACATATGCTCCCATAGGTTATGCATTCGCACACCCCTGTCTGTCCTGACACATACTAACATCTGGTACGGAGGTGCTTTGGCCACATACTACCCACTAGATATTGACACACATCTGTACAGCATCCCACTGCTCTGTCTGGCATACATGACTGTTAAGGAAGGCCCGGCAGCATTACATCTGGCAACTATCTGGACATGACATCTCACTGGGTAAGTACATTAAGCTGCTAGGCATGTAACAAAGCACTGCGCAGGCTACAGGCAGACTGGCTCAACACTGGCCTACATTTTCTATGGGAGAATGCACATGTACCTGCATGCGTCTACTTCATATGACCTAAATTTCATTTGACTGAAGTTCATTTGACTGGGACCAAAACACTGAAAGTTCAAAAGACTGAAAACTCATTTGACTGAAACCCATAACACTGACACATTAAAGTAAAAGGTATATGCCCTTTACCACACTGTAGTGCAATCCAGGAGTTAGTATATATATATATATATATATATATATATCTATAGTTGGGGGGTGTGTGGGGGCACAGCCCCCCACATTGGGTGGTGTGGGGGAGAAGCCCCCCACATAGTTTAGGTAAATATTGTTTTCTGCAAAGAGTTATTCATTGTAGTTATAAATATCCATGTGTATGGTTTAAAATGTATAAAGTATGTGGGGGCTTCACCCCTCCAAAACCCCCAATGTGGGTGGGCTACATAGACAGAGTCAAACAGACAGACAGACAGACAGACACACACACACACACACACACACACACACACACACACACACACACACACACACACACTTGCCAAGCCTGGGGTTAGAACTCCTACCTAACTAATTTATCACACTACAGCAGTACAGTTATAGGACACACTACGGAGATTACTGGGCTACAACCTTCCGAGAGGTGTATTTCTAGGTGGATGACATAAGCAGCCTTGCCAAAGTGGAGCATTTGTATTGTAGAGAGTGTGACTACCCTAAAAAGCATTGCTCTCTACACAGACAGAAAGACAGACACACATACAAACACACACACACACACAGTTGCCATGTCTGGAATTGGAACTCCTACCTAACTAGTTTATCACACTACAGCAGTACACAGTTATGGGACGTGCCATGGAGATTACTGAGCTACAACTCTCCCAAAGGTGTATTTCACAGTGGATGACCTCAGCAGGCTTGTCATAGTTGGGCTATGGGGAAGGCAGTGTGTGTGCATGGGCCATAACCCATTCATCTAGAGGTTGACATGCCACATGCAGGCACAAACAGGGTCATATTACACAGGTACATGTATACAGCTGCTAGATGACTACTTCCTTGTACAATCGTGACACAGCTAGCAAGTGTACCACATAGTCTGTACTGCTGACAGATACCGGTGGCTAGTATCTGCAGTGAGTGATATCTGAATCTTATGTGGTTGTGGCCCTTTGGCTGTGTGCTCATTTTGTAGGTTTGTTTGTTAAAAGTTTCCCAATTGTATACACTGGTGGTGTAGAGTATGGGAAAAACCAGAGGGGAAGGTGTTTGCATAGTTTATAGTAGTGTCCTGGGCCGGGCTGGTCTGCTGCCTGTGTAATTAGTTGATTCTGATACATTTCACCTGCAATGCAATGCCAATGGCCTTATATTTGGCCACTGGCAAGCTTCCTAAGTGATATGCAGCCTTTATTTGGAGCTGTCAGAGCTCCGTTTTGGATTTTGCAGAAATGTACTCGGTTACTAACCAAGTACATTTCTGCAGATTGCATTATTCCTGCACGGCCAATTGCAAGTTTTCTGGATTGGAAAATCACCTCATTTGCATGGATTTCTCCTGTGAATGGGGTGATTTGCATACAGGGGCTTAGTCTATGCAGGACTAGTGCAGGAGCACTCATGCACGCCCCTGCAGGCTGTTCCTGGATTGCATGGCAGACATATTGCCTGCTAGAGCTCCTGCATTGATCTTGCATGCTGTGCAAGGCATAGAGAATCCGGGGGATTGTTTTGAATGGACAGCTAAATGTTGTATGTGGTAATGTGCCCTCCCAAACCTTGCGAAGTATGGTATGTGGCCCCTGAACTGTTTGGTAAATGGTCCCTTGGCCAAAAAGGTTGGACATCCCTGAAATAGACATACAGAATGTAGCAGCTAGCTAGCTCAGCTGAGTCATTAGAACAAGATACAGCTGTATTATTAAAAGTAAGTTGCAAATGGGGAAAAAGATAGCACCAGCAGTGTTACATATTCATTTGGAAATGAGACTTTGTAATTTTTAATGATTTATTTTTGCATATTTCTTAATTCCAGGATACCATTATTCCATGGTAATTCTCAGGTTTGTTGGTTTAATAAGTACTGAAACTTTTTACAACCATAGAGCTGTTACCTGCTTTTCTGTCCAGATCCAGTGTTTCATGGATCAAAGCCTAAGTTATTATCTATAAGGTTATCTACTAGGTCATTTTATTTCATTAATTTTAACTGTCACCACTTTCATCTTATAATCAAATAATGCAGCTTTTTACTCAGCTTGGCAAAATTACATTTTGTGGCATTGAAACTGTGACTGTCGCTATTACTCCAAGTATTGATTTAACTTATCTTGAAAGTTATTTCCATCAATAGTGGTGGTAATTGCATCAGCATATTTTGCTAACCAAAATTCACCACATGTAACTATAGCCAAGAAACATGGACTGAAATGAATGGTCCCAACAATGAAAGGCCTTCATGTGTTACCTTGTATCTTTTCTTTTTATGTTCTCCCTTTATCCAATTATTTACCATTTAACTAAGCAACTGTTAAAGCTGAGATGTCCATAATGCATTTATTGCTGAATGCATACTTCCTAGACTCTGAGCATTACAAATCATAGCATTAATCTTTACAAATCATAGAAGGTTAATAAATAGGAATACTTTCTTTCTTTTTAAAACAGTTTTCAGGTGCTAAACCTCATATAGTTAGTATTAAGGATACTTTATGTAGACACAGTTCAGTTATTTATTCATGTGCCCTTTATTTTCTTCTAACATTGTGAAGAAAATTCATTAAATCTATGAAGAAAAATCCTAAATCTGAGGTAAAGAATTATAGTGCAATGCTTAAATCATTTAAGAGGTATGACTGAGTGTCAGATGGCTTTTGCGGGACTGGAGAGGTAGTTGGATATCATAGTCTTGCACTTTTTATGACTAAATGCACTATTACTCTGGCTTATTTTTGGTTTTATTGGCTATTATCTCTGTATATAACTTAAAATACCAATTATGGAGAATTTCTGCTACAAGTTTACCTGTACTTAATTGTAGACTCATTAGTTTATTTCTTTCTTTCATTCTATCTTTCTTTGTTTTTTACTGTTTTCAATGTTCTTTTCTTATCTACTAATGCATTTCAGGATCTCAGCTTTTGTAACCTTTTGTATTACTTTACTAGGTGGAAGCTGAAAATGTACCCATGTGGTCTGCGGACCAGTTCACTTATCTTAACACAACTAAAATATGCTCATACTGCTCAATTTCTTTTTTCAAGTATTCATAACAAAGCCAAAATAATGTGTGTGTGGGGGGGAAGGGGGTCAAAGGTCCAAAATCAGAGACAATTTTAAATATTACCGTAATTAACTTAAAAAAATAAGTTAATAGAAACTCAGGTTGTGCACCAACTTATATTTTTAGAACAATAAAAAGTATGAACCTCTAACGTCTTGCATTAAAATAATTTACTAAAAATTTAAACAATTATGAAGGGCAGTGAGGAAATGTAACGCAAAATCACACAGGACCAGACTTCAAAATTCTGGACAGTTGAGAGGAATAAATGGGCTACAGACTCAGTTTCCCAGAATCCTTAGGATAGTAACGTCGGTGTTGAACTAGGAGGGTGGGGACGGGGTGATGCTAAGGGATGCAGTACACAGGCGCAGTACTGCTTCCCCTCTTCTGTCTTCTCTCTACCACTGTCTGCATTCTCTTTGCTGCATCAGCACCAGGAGCGCCAGGCTGCCTGAGCCTCGGTCCCCCTTTGGACTCGCTTGGAAGTCACAGAACTCACCTTCCTATATCCAAAGCAGCTGATCAGAGTGAAAGAAGCCCCATCCACTGAGAACAGCAACCAACCCGTCAACCTAACAGACTAGAATAATACTTAAATAATATTATAACATAAAATTCTCAAATCCCACTCGGCAGCATGAAGGACCGCACTCAGGAGCTCCGGAGTGTAAGACACATTCTGATTTTTCTTTTGTATGTCGATATGTTTATGCTCTTAATACACAGCTGAACGTTTTTTTTTTACCTTAAGATACTGCTTAAAATTAAATGTGTATGCTTCCTTTTATGGAGAGGGGAGACGGTATACAGTGTTACAGCCCACCTACTTATTCTTGAAACGCAGTGATGGTGGTTAATGGGGGGAGCAGTGACCATCAATTAAATATTACAGCCATTGTTTTCCAGCTAACAGCAAATACTCTGAATCCGTGTGTTATTCATACAAGTGCTTTTGCAAAATATGTGGAAGTGTGTAGTGTCAGTGACTTGGGCGGGGGGGGGGGGGGGCGGCAGTAATTATGATGGAAGAAACGGGGGAGTGAAAGACGGTACAGACAATTACTGCCTCCTTCAGTCCTTACCAAAATTTCTTGAAGGGTTTTTGCCCCAAATTCTTCTGCTGGGTATTGATCATTAGGAAAAAAAGGTAATTTTTTGTTGAATCTCCGCTTTTCTGCAAAGCATTTACGTGTCTGAAGGACTGAGTGGGCTTCGAGAAGAGCCCTTTCCAGGCATATACATTTGCAAACAGTAGAGAGAGACAGACATTGATTCACAGCTTTCAACTAATTGTAAAATGTAGTGAGAGAATGTTCTAAGCAGAAAGGGCCTTTGCAAAAGTGAAATATGCTGTATATGGGGTGAAGAGATCTGCAGCCGCTGGAAGTCACTTTGCCAGCTGGCTTTTCTTTTCTCTGGAAGCTTGTCACTTGGTATGGTTCCTTTTCTAGCTTACAAATGCACGAATGGTAAATTTCAGCACTGGACAGCTCCCGGAGCTGAGCTGTCCAATGTAGGAGGAACTAGAAAAGATGGTATTTTACAGGCACTGCAGATCATGATCCGGGACTTTCCTTAAACGCATCTGTCATCTAGGGAAATTTAAATGAAAAAAAAAAAAAAACGAGGAGGAGGAGGGTTGTGGATGAAAATGGTGAAAATGCGGGCGGGGGTTGTTTGAAGTATACGATTCCTTTGGTGGTGGCGGTTGGGGGGGGCGGAGGTAGAGAGAGAGAACGACTCATCTTAGTTTTACGATTGCTGCATTCTGCAGAGAGAAAGGGGATTGGCACGGACTGCAGAGAGGCTGGAGGTCTTTTCGGTTTCTCTCTTTCCGCCCCTCCCCCCACCGATTGCAGATATGGCTTGAAGTGCATGGAAGCAGGAAGACGGGGAAAATTTATGATTTTTTTTGCTGGCCTGAAGATTCTACAAATTCCTGCCTCGGCTCTTTACCCTTTCTACGTCCATTGATTTCCCTTATTATAATAAAATATGAAAAGGAAAAAAAAATGGTAACTAAGTGCGAAAGTGCAAAATGGATGAAATATGCTTGGCATTTCTGGGAAGCAGAGGAACAGCAAACTGAATGCAAAAAGCAATAGAACAATGTATATACGTGTCCCCCTCCCCATCTTTAGCGTACGTTATTGACTGAAAAATGAGTTAGGCCTGATAATGGGGGTTAAGACTGAGTGCAATATGTTAAAGTGTACACTACCATTGCTTTTGTAATTACATTTGTAACATCATAGAAGTAAAAAGAGATTTTTTTTATGTGAGTAAAGGATAGTGAAATATACTGTAGTTGCCTGCCAATAATAAAGCTGGCAGTTCTGCGCATTATAAAGGAGTAACATCAACTGACAGATTGCATTTTAATTTGTGGATAGACGCTGGAACTGAACCACTAAGGTGTGTGTGTGTGTGTGTGTATGTGTGTGTGTGTTTCTCTTTGTACATAAACAGATCCGTATGAACATAGCAGCATTTAACAGAACACTGCATTGCAGGACTTCAGCAGGTAGTAGCAGGAAAGAAATGCTGGCAGACCTGATATATTAAAATTACATGTTCATGTCTGTTTGCTATTTATGATGTTACTATATTCATTTCAGAAAATAAAGAGTTAAATATTATTTTAAATATTCCTACTTAGCCAAAAAATAAGTCTAATACATTTATTTTTTTTGGGGGGGGGGGTGATAGAATAATACTCCATAGTAAGATACACTTTGTTTCTGTGCAACCTTTCCACTACATGGTTGTCATGTGTATTCTAAATATCAGAGTTTTATTTCCTGGCAACCAGTTGAATAGTGTAGTTAGGTTAACCAAATTTAAAATAAAATGTCCAAGACATTGATTTCATTTTTTCTGAAACCACCTCTACTGTGTAAGATTGCTACTACCTTTAAAAACAAAAAAAAAAAAAAAAACAGAAAAAAACTGTGATATTTCATGTTGAAATGTGATTTTCTATAGGACAGTACACTGTCTTGTTGATGCATCTTCTTCATTATTATAATTAAAATATACTGATTTTTATGTCACAGTAAGGTGCTCTAGTTGTAGAAAAATATTTTTTTAGCAGTATACAGAACATATTTTTCAGCTAAAATATTAAAATGCAGTAACATTTTTTGCAGAGCTACCCAAAGAATGAATATCATGCAAACATTTGGACAGAGAGTAGCTGCATCGATAACAAAAAAGAAAAAGAAAAAAAGAGTCTTATGAGGTGTATGTTTTAGATCTGGTAATTAGCAGTAAAATATTTAGACTGCTGTCTTTATATGCAGTCTTGAGGTTGTGTAAAAGCATCCCTTATTGTATATCATTTACGTATAACATATGATAAGTCAGGGCTGCATTGTAGGCACAGCAAGAAACTTTAGAAAACAGAGAGCCTATTAATGCTTCTGTAAAGATGCTTGTCACTTTTTAGAATTACTGACGATATGGACCAGGAGATGCATAGGAAGAAATGATTTGTTTCAGCTGTTTCAAAGTGCAGGTACCTAGGTATGGGACAGTTTCAGGATGGCATACTAGATAGCTCCACACAGTATCCCTGTTATAGTTGTACCATGCTTCAGCTTATTCTGATCACTGGATTTCTCTGGTTTCATTTTTCCTAGATATTTGGGGAGTTTAATCCCATGGTAATAATGGATTCCTTCCTAACTGGGAGCATATGTAAAATTCATAAAATTAGTACTGCATGACTTCATTATTTCATTTTTACCAGGAATGTTTTTCCACAACACACTCAATATATCCAGAATTGCCTCTTTCTTTAGTCTGTATGAGTTACCTGTATTGAAAACATATTCAAATGCCATTAGATTTTTTTATTATTATAATTCATTCATTTGCTTTCAGGATAATGGACATACCTGGATGTCCTTGTTGTGCATAGCTCTGGTTTCTGTTTGCATATCCCAATATTGTATAACATTATGTCATTCATAAAGCAAGAGACACACGCTGTAGTTGCTGGAGTGGCTCATTCAGTGAGTAATACCATTGCACTTTTTTCCTGTGTAAAAAACAATAAACTGCTTATATTACTGTACTATCCAGCCAGATATAGTTTTGCACAATTGTTAAGGTGCCTTTGTGATTCATCCTTATAAGTCACTTAACAGCCTTGTGACTTCAAAATACACTGAAGAAAGGGATCTCTGATGTTTCCATATAGTGAAAGTCAAAATGTAAATGAACAAAATGACATTAGTGAGCCACAGGTTGTCTGCAGCTTGATTAATTACATAACTCTGTGACACTGAGACTCTTAATTACCTTAACTGCAGTATCTAAGTCAGTTTTCTGCACCACTTCCTGTTGATCGTGATAAGATGTGGAGCAACAGCTGTCAGTGAGACCACACTGATACAGTGCCGATTGCTGACTACTGCTGGGTTGTAGGTCCAGTCAAGATGTTTTTATGTCGAGTGCCTTGACCTGATGCCTCAGACTGGTGTGAGTGTCATGCAGTGCTGTCTATGGTCAGGAACTGAACTGGATAAATAAAGCAAAATCCAGGCAATGCACAAATCAAGCTGCATGTTCGGAGCATTCACACTGAAATGGTTGTTGTAAAATACTGCTGGAGTCTCTGTTTTTACACATCTCCCTTACTAACCTGTTTTGCATTCAGTCTGTGTTCTTTGGAAGGTCACAGGTTTTCAGTCCTCATGTCAAACCCCACTCCCTATTCCTTCTCCACTGGGCACAGGAGGAAATGCCTGGCATGGAGAGGGATCTCAGAAGTTGCTTAAATATGTGTGTAGGGGTTGTAACACCTTTGTGATGCAGATTATAGAATTAAGTGCAATTAATTAGAGTTACAGATTTGGGCCATAGAGTTGCAGGTATAATTAGAATTGCAATTCTTGTATTTCTGTTCCTGTCTACTGGAGTTCTGATTTTTTTGGAGAACCTTCTCAGAATATTGCATCACAGCTAGTCTGTTTGGTTCAAATGTCATTATTTTAATTAAAGATACCTACAAAGTAAACATGTAATAGTATGCCAATTTCAGTGGTGTATTTGTGACTTTGTAAAGCTAAGTGGGCTGCTACACTAAAACAATGAAAGGGCTGCTACACATAAACTTGGTGAGAGCAGCACTGTATTAGTTGTCATAAATGTTATTCAGTATAAGACTTATACATGATACTACCCTAGTTAATATAAGCATTTGTGAATACAGCAACTAAGAAGAAATTGCTTATATCAATAATTTCATAACGTCCAGGCAATCACAGTTGCCAATTTTTGTTTTCCTCACACCCATTTCTAAAGATAAAAAATAGTACCTGAGATATCAGCTAAAGACATTGTTTGAAGTTGAAGAAAGTTTCAGTCATGTCCGTTTGTAACACAATGTACTTTATGTTGGATTAGCCCTCTTAGACAAGTTTCTTGTTATAGCTGAAAAAAAAAACAATCCTTTCATGTTTCTGGTTAGATTTTAGATGTTTTTTTAACTTTCTTATTACTTAAGGCTGAAAAGTATTTTTTGCTGCATTCTGATTTCTTACCTGTTGAAACAAATCTAAACAAACAAAATACCTCAGTGGCAGCAGACAGCTCTGCTGTTCTTTATATTCAGCCTAATGTTTGATTATGCATTTAACTATTTCACTAGTGACCTATGCTGTGTAGTAGCTAGTATTTTACTGGTTCACTATTCTGGAGTAAGCCCCATTAATTAAAACTTTTTTAGCTGTTTTCTAATGCTAGAATTGGATAGCTAGCTTCACCTCTGACCCTAATGGAGGGGTCATCACTGCCAAGTATTTAAATTATAGACAGACTTCATTATTTACAACTGTTTCTGTTTTATGGAATTGCAAATGATGACACGGGAGACAATATTCTTTATATGCTGTTAATCATGATCTGACACAAATGGACTTGAGCTACTCCACACACACACACACACACACACACACACACACACACACACACACACACACACACATGAATTTATGATATCAATTATTTTGTTTCCAACTTTTGGAATTAAAAGTATATTCTTGGAAGTCATCAGGAGTTGTGGGTCATTGAGTGAATTTAGAGCTGCCTTGAGGAAGTGATAAATCGGCGATATTATGTGTAAAGAATTCAGTGTAAAATAATTATAGGTAGTCTGTGTAATCCAGTCTGGCATACTCAGTCTTCTAGACTATGCCACACATAACACTGACTGATATTGTTTCATACCTTTGTTGCACCTCATAGCTTGAATCACCCTAGTTATGTTCCACTGAATGTATTCTATTCCAGACTCTCCATAAATGTAACACAAATCACTGGTATATCCAAACATGCATTGGTCCAAAGTTAATGATGCGACTAAATTATAAAATGTTCAGCACCTAATCGCTGTTTATTTCTTGGATGACTAACAAATTACCTGTTGTAAATGTCACTGGAGATTTCCATCCTGGGTTTCTACATAAAAAGCAAGGTAGCAAAATATTTAAAAAAATAGTAGATCTATGATACTAAAGGTTGCATTGTTTAAAACCAAAGGTGACACATGCTTTAAGTACAAATAACAAACTCTATAATATGTTTGATTTGGTGGAATATAACATTTCCCAAAAGTATGACACAGCTAATATAAGTATATTGTGCTGCATTAGACTGTGAAAGATAAGGTTTAGTGTTTCAAACCACAGTGCTGTGATTGAATCATGATTCAGGAAACCTCTTTTTGAGAAAGTATGATTTCTTCAAAAGAAACAGTACTTGCAGAGAAATATCAGATACTTTCTTTCCTGTGGGGGCTTGCATCTCCTCTCTTTAAGATGTCAGACTGTAAGGTTTCTGTTTCTTGATGGGAAAGAAATATGTGTAACTTGCTGTAGCTGTAGGCTAAAAGGTTTGATTCTCAGTTAGTTTTAAAACAAGTAGGTTTCCAAACTATGATACTGAGTGACACATTTTAATATACCAGGTGTATATCATACTGTACAATTAAGGTTTGTTGTTCTCAGCATGCAAACTAGACGTTATCATATCTTGTTTCTTGACATGCCCTAATTTGTATTAACTGTGGCAAACCCTTAATGCATACAGTCCTGATACTCTGCAAAAAATATTGCAGGTTTTATAGTAGACCATTTCAATCCACATCTGCAGCTTAAATATTTATGCATCTATTGCATATGTACTGAGATGAACACATATATTTAGTTTGTCTTTTAAATAGCTGTTAACCTCAGAAGTCTTAACAGGGTGCCATAAATTGTATATTAATTTGGCTAAAGGCTAAGTGCACTGACCCTGTAATGTTTTTTCATAAAGACCCCAGAAGAAACCGATAACGAATGAGCCCAGTTTAGGCAGGACATTTTATATGCATGCAATTATGACCATAAATAAATTTTACTCCTAGTCTTTGACATATAGTTGTAGTGGAATCTTTAACATGTGCTTAAACTGCTTCCAGAACAGGGAGATGGGTCCTTGGTTTAATAATTTGTCTAACGAATGCCACATCAGGAGTGTATAACTCCCCACCTACTCAAGCTGCACTGTGTCATACAGGAATATGAAGCAAAGCCTTGTGATCTTCTAGCATCAAGGGCGAGTATACAACAGCTGCTGAGTCACTGTGATTTCTGCGTCAAGCCCGTAGAGGTTAAGTGCTGTAAATTAATAAATGTAATATTTATTGTCCGTCTGATGTTTGTATAATAGGGGTTTCTTTTTAGCCAGCCATTCTGTACTTTTCTTCATGCTTTCTCCTTTAGGAAAGCTTTCTCTTCGTACTTCTTTCTGTTCGGTCAGTCTCCTCTAACACAAGGAGACAGCATGTCAGTGTACCAACATTAGCAAATCAGAATGTAATTACAGACAAGTTGGGGCCAGTTTTCAGAGTGATAGTCTTTTAAACACATTTCAGTTCTGGATTGCACATGTTTAGAAGGGCTAACTACTGGTTTTGGTCTGCAGGGCTAGGAAGGTGTGGTACTCATCTTCTGTTCAACCTTGTGAGCCCCCCCCCCCATTGTAGTTAGATGGTAATGGACTTCTGTTTTATCATTAATTTCACAAGTACTTGTATGCGCTATTATTACCTGCCTTCCATTACCTCTGTACCCAGAGTAAAAGTCAGGCAGTGGTTTATTCCCAGGCTTCCAGAAGGAAACAAGTCAGTGATGGATTCAAGGCTTTGCTCTCCTCAGAGTATGTTTGACATCCCTTCTCTGAGTTGAATAAAATGTGATTCCAGGCACTCTTTGATCAACTCCATTACAGATTTAAGTGTGGTGATCTAGGAAGAGAAACAGATGTCTCTGGTGGTCCTACTATAGTATATTAGGATTTTTTATTTCTTGGCAACCAGACCGACAAGATCTACTTAGCACAAGTGATTGCTTTTAGAGGCAGCTCAAGGACCCTGAGGAGGCTAGCTGCTTATGGTCAGTCTGTATAAATGAAGACTGATGGACTTTATTACTGAACTTGTTGAAGCAATAAACCAACTTGTTGCTAACTACTATAATTTAAAGTTCCCAGTGGGACACAAGTGTCATACCCAGAATGCTGATGGCAAGCAACAGATGCATATTTCACAAAATATGACTTTAGATGCATATACGTATATTTATATAAAGACACACAATATATAGATGCACGTGCACAAACACACACACACACACACACACACACACACACACACACACACATATATATTTATAGTAATGATTCATGTATATTTATAGTAATGATTCATGTGATCTATACCACATTTCTTTTAAAAAAAAAGCTGTGACAAATTTTGTCAAAATCATATTTCACTGAAACCACACATTGTCAAAACACAATGCATTGTAAACTGTGCAAATTGTACAATGGTATTGAAGATGACTCTTGGTGTGGTTTTGGATCATAGGAATTGCAGTTCATATCAGTGTCGATCAGTATTTGTACCTTTGTAAGGCCAACCTTTATGTTATACTGCCATCTTTTGAAGTTTATGTATGTGTGCCAACAGTGATTCAAAAAATCTTTTGGAGGTATATTTAGTGTATATTTAATTTTCAATTAAATGTGTTTTGATAATATATGGCTTTTATGATGTTGAAATGCAACATAATGACATCTACGTGTGTGTGTGTGTGTGTGTGTGTGTGTGTGTGTGTGTGTGTGCGTGTATAAGTGAATGACAAATAATGAACTGTAGTACCATCAAAAAAACAAAAAGACTGATGCTTTCATTTTTAAAAATCAAACAATCTAAAAACATAAAATCTCAGACGACTAGCACTATATTCAGACCACATTTGTCTCAGTAGTGATAGTGTTATTGAAAAGGGTTTATGTAACGATAGTTGCAAGCCTGGTGTTAGGGTCAGGGTTAGGTTTACCATGCATTAGAAAGGATGGGAAGGAAGCCCTTTAGATTAACTCAAATTAGGTTCAGGAATTATTCTCAAATATATCCTTTCCTTGTGAATGAGTCTATAAAGCTCATTAAATTATGGCATGCACCATGGAAATCATTTTAGTGGAAGTAAAAGCCACTGGAAAAACACTTCTTCAAGCTAAAAATTTCAAGTCATTAGAACTGGTTGGTTTGAACAGCTGTCTGGTTAGTGTCTCTAGTATAACCTAAAATCACAAGCTGGAACCCCTAGAAGTTTTGGATTTAGAAACTGTTTAACAATAAACATTGTGGAAACTAAAGGAGACTCCATATTGTTTAAGAAGGTTGATCATTAATAGACATTTTTTATTATTAGGTCTCTTATTCTTTTTAAAATGGGCCATATCTCATTAGAGAACAAATGATTTTTTAGGGCTAACTGAAGCATGCTGTTAAAGTGCAGGATCTAAGTCAGGGTTGGAGGACTTTCTTTCCTTCATGTAAGGGAAGTTTACAACTTAGAGGATGCATAAAGGACTCCTTTTACTACCATTTCTTTCAGATGGGTGAGCCATGGTCACTTTGACTTGCACAGAGTGAATAACTTTTAGGAGAGCGTTTCCATTAAGAAAGGCCTTCAGAAGATCTTGGGTCTATGGACTTGAAAAAGCAGGTGTTGCTATTCTTTAAATGTAAAGCAAACTAGAGAAAATCACTGGATACTATTCAGGTGTGAATCACGTAATAAATCTATTGAACACCCCACTTTTTAACTACATGTAAAAACAGTAATTTTTGGTTTGATGTGATATGTTTTTAGAGACCCAGTAATTCAAACTCAGTCCATCAAATAAGCTCAAAACTACACAATTTATAACCTACTTTGAGGGTGCTTTACCATGGAGTTTGTTAATTTGGTACAGTGAGCCAAATGTCCCATGTGGGGGGTGTGTGTGAAAGGCTGATCTCCTCTAAAATATGCATAGTTTCAAGACCATTCAATAGATCAGAGTCAAATTATTGGGTCACAATGAAAACAGAGCTGATTAGATATACTGCAACCCTACAAACACAGTTATAGTCTATTCATAAGATCTGCTGAGGGTGTGTGCTATTCTGTTCTGTTGACTCAGAATGTGAATCACTTGCAAAGCTATGTCTAACTGAAATGCCTATCCACGAATTGTCATTGCTAACCTGCACAGCTAGGTAGGGTGAGTGTTCCCTTATTTGCTTACGTTTATTTTACTGCCCTACTATTTCTGCAAGGTTCTTGGCTGGAAGGCTATCTGGAAGGCCCTCAATGCTAGGGATACACTCACATTAATTTTATATTTATATGTGTATATATATATATATATATATATATATATATATATATATATATATATATATATTTAGGCAGTTTTTTTGTCAGTAGGAGATCAATCTCCATCCCACATTTAATGCATAACTGTCTAAGAATAATGTTAGCATCAGTGTTAATGTCTGATTTAGGAGAAAAAAAAAGTAGAGACTCAGGTTAGGATTAGCTGCTGAATACACCTTTTAATTTCTTGATCAAAGATGGCAGAAATGGAAGACTTGAATTGTAATGGCTGGTCCATTTGAATCCACTTGTCATATACGTCTGCATGTTTATCATGTAGAGCTTGGCAAAAGGAACTATTAGGATAGATGAAGGCTGAATATCAGCAGCTTCAGGAACATTCTGTCCAATAAATAACATTCTGTCATGGCTAGACCGAAAATGCCATCATCCTTTAAGTTCTGACTTGAGGAGGAGAGATAATGTGAATATTTGTATCCCGATTTACTTGAAATACCATCTTCTTCTATAAAGGAAGTAGGTCTGACTTGTGTATATTGGTTACTAAACCTACATGTGCAGAATCCAAAGTTTCCAGTGACTCTGCTGGAACCAGATATCTAAACAAGGATATATCTAAACAACCTTCGGTCTCAGGAATAAAAATACTCAACCAAGACATTTTTTAAAAATATAAATGCAGTAGAGGTGAAAAAAGAAGACACTAAACTGGAAATGGGAAATGGCCACTCTCAGCCACAAAGTTTCTGGAATGATCTTAAACCTGGAATGTGAAGGTATGCATTCTGAAACATCCATAGTTACTGGAAAGACATCTTTTTTGCAAGAATGACATGATGGTTTGCAGGATTGCCATCTTTACCCTTTTTGGTTTATAAAATTGTTCAGATATGAGCTAATAAAGATAGGTCTCTACTGCAGTGTTAACATCTTTAACTTTTTTGTTTTGGTTTGTTTTTGTAAATATGTTCAAATGTGAGAGATGTAAGACAAGTTAACACTGTTCTTCCTTTTACTGGCCACTCTGAAAAACCTCAACAGTCCAAAAACTCATGGCTTACAGGAAAAAAAAAAATAGCAGTGTCCCTGTTGAACTACCACTTTCTTCAAAGGAATATAGTAGTGGAAAGAGGGTCTATATTACCATCTCGAATGGTAAAAATGTCGAACGCTCACATGAGCGAAAACAGACTAAAATGAACTTGCTATTGTGGGGGGCTGTGCCCCTCCCACTAAATATATATTTCAGCTCCAAGGCTGCACTACAGTGAGGAAAGGGCAAATATCCCAATCCTCACTGTACTGCGACCCCAAAAAAACAAGTTAGTTTTAGTCCGTTTACACTCATGTGAGCGTTCAACATTTTTACCATTCGAGATGGTAAACTAGACCCGTGGAAAGATCCTTTGCAGTATCACACAACAAAAACATGGTTAGAAAGGAAAGTAGGACTCCCAAAGCTACTTCTTGTCTGAAGACATATCTTTATTGTTAAATGCTACTGTAAATAAAGCTTTAAAAAGTACTGCTCCTTCTTGTGTCTCTGGAGCTGGTTCTACTACCTCGATATCCAGAATGTTCTAATGTGTTGGTATTCTCAGTACTTTTAGATATAAAATCCTTAGACTTGCTTATTCCCCCCTTTGAAGAAAATTACTTATTTGAGAATAAAACTACTCCCTAAGACCCACATATGAAGATAGCCTTATCCTTGCATGCACCACAATTCCAAAACAGCCATAGGAGAATGAGCCTTCTTCAAATTAAACTGCACTGCTTAGAACAACATACCAAATGATGTTAGAAACCAACGCACACTGGCAGCCTGTAAAGTTGCACTAAAAGACTACCATCAGGGAAGCCATCTGTACATATTTTGATTATATTGGTTAATTTCAGCCAGTTTTTTTTTAAAGTAACTTGCT
Source organism: Protopterus annectens (assembly GCF_019279795.1). Classification (NCBI taxonomy): domain Eukaryota; kingdom Metazoa; phylum Chordata; order Ceratodontiformes; family Protopteridae; genus Protopterus; species Protopterus annectens. Next base: position 1,583,137,427 of record NC_056744.1, on the reverse strand, counting down.
GTATATGTTTGTTCTGGTTTACACTATTCATACTCAAAGTGATAAATGAATCCTGAATACACTGTGTAAATATTGTATTATGTACGTTTCATTTGTACCAATACAATGTAAATACTTATAATTTTAAACATTGAACAATTACACTTGTATTACTCTATCAATTCTTCCTGCTGTATTTCTTTCTCTCTGAGCCTGGGTCATTAAAGAAAAGGGTCATTAGACCAATTAACTTACCCAGTTAACAAAACACAAATAACAGTAATAATAATGGTTTGAGAAACTTGATGTTTTTGGCTTAAAGTGATGCAGGCTGGTATCAGCTGACTTTTATTGAGTACCCCTCTTGACATTACCTTACTGTACCCACTAATCCGATGTTATGAGATTCCCTTGCTATGTAGAAAAGACAAAAAAATCTGGGTCCTGTTTGCAATGCATGAGATAAGATAGGAACAACTTATGCTGAACCCAGATCTCATAATTGTGAGACGATATATCTTGCTCAGAAAGAACAATGTGCTCTTACTGTAGCTACTACCACCTTCTGTCTCTCCAGATCTGTCATTTTTCATGTAGTGGCCTTTGCTGGAAGGATTTTTTTTTATTTTACTTGAGAACTGGATGGTAAAACATTTATTTAACATTCAGTATTGTCAACTTTACTGTAGCGGTTTCAAAACTTATGCAATGATGACTCACTCAAAGGAAATAAGCCTTATCAAGACAGTTGTTTAAAATATTTTTCATGCATCATTAGGAAAAGGGTAGCTATTAACCACACATGCCTCCTAATAATAACAGAAGTAGCAGCTTGAAAACAGGCACTGAAAGCAACATAACCACATTTATACATGCAGGATCCTGCAGAATGATACAGTTATGAAATCTTACTTTGGTGGAGACATCTGAAGCCTCCTTAGCTGACTCAGTGACTATCAGACCAACACTGGGCCATGTGGAACTGGCAATTTATGACACTGACACTAACTATGGATATAGTACTTATCAGAACAATCTAGATTGCTGCTTATGCTATCACATGATAGGATAATGGCTTTACAGTAGGAGTGGCACTAGGCACCTTATGTGACTAATTTTATTGTAGCTGGGTCAGCCAGTAGATATATTTATACATTCTAACTGTGTACTTCAAGTCTGCTTTATCTTGGGATAAGGGAATATTCTAAGGTATTCCAGTTTTGGAATTAACATACTTTTCCTCCTGCTTGCATTTAAATTTTTGCTGCTCTCAGGACTACAGTTGCTAAACTTGGACTTTCAACAGATGGTCAGAGAAAAAAATCCCCAGAAAATGTTAATTTCTTAATATGATTTTTGAGGGTGTTTTTTCTCCCTGCAGCTGATCATTAGTTGACACTGATGTCTTTTTTCATGCACCAGGTCTACAATGCACTCCTAAATGCCTACAGACTTACTCTGACTAATGCTTGGACCTGGTGAGAAGACTGACACATTCTGATGCAGTGTCTTACTGCTGCCAGGGGTGGTTCTCCTTTTATGCTCAATCTTCCCTGTTTCCCTTGTGTACCTATGAGTGGTATACAGTGGGGGAATGCAGCATATTGTCCCACCTCACAGTGACTCAGCCAATGCCACTGCCTATTGCCATTTTAGGATACGCCCTCCTTTACTTATCCCCAGCCTCCACCAGGGATCAATGCAAGAAGCATGCCGGTGCATGCCCACCTGTCAGGATTGGCACTCCCACCATTCCCCTGCTCTATCTCAGATGCCTGAGGCACTAATCAAACATGGGTCACCTGGGCTGTAGTTGGAGCTTTATCCCTCGAAGCCATGACATGTTCATTTCATTTCTTAATTTTAATAGAAATAAAAGCTTTCATTCTAATACAGCATCAGGACTTCATCAGATTCTATTAAAACTTTGTGTGGCATTGCTTCTGGATTTTTTTTCTTTTTATTTGTTATTTTATTGAACCAGCTAAAGGGCAGCTTCCTCACACCCAACCTGTTAGGCAGCTCAAGCTGAGCTGATTGAAGGACAAGTTTGGGTGCAAATCCCTTCAGAGCGTACCTGCCAACAGAGAGAGAGGAGGGAGGCTGAGCCTTGAAAGGACAAAGCTAGGAGGAACAACAACAAAAAAAAAATGTCCACATCCTGGCATAAAAAGTTCACCAAAAAACAAGGGGGCTGGAGGGAGGGAATGGCTACTGCGTCAGTGATCAATCAGACATCTATTGTTATGGCAAGTTTACTTACACAGCTGTAACGTGTTCACCATATTGATCACTGCTGCAGCAGCTTTAACTATATGGGTAGATTACCACAGCTAAATACATTTGGGATATGGAAAGAGAAGAGTACAGATGCCCCTGGAGAATGGTCTTAGCAAAACCTGATTCATGCCTACAGAAGGAATCAAGCTTATAGTTCTATGTAAAGGTATGCACAGAAGCAGCTTCTAGAATACTTCTAGAATCCAACCCTTTCTAAAAAGCCATAGATAAAGCCAAGGCTGGTAGAGTGAGCCATGGCCCTGCCTGTTTTAATTTTGTTATGGTGATTACAGAAAAAGGTAATAGCCTTAGGCAACCATTTGGAAATAGTCTGTTTTGATACATGTTTTTCTTACCTTCACAAGAAATGAACAATTGATCCAAAGATCTGAAAGATTTAGTCCTGTCAAGATAGTACCTGAGTTATCTGTGGACATCCGAGCTATGGAGCATCCTTTCTCCATCATATTTAAGTTCAGGAAGGAAAACAGGGAGATGGATAGTATGACTTAAAGTAAACTTGCATACCACTTAAGGCATAAAAAAGGTTTAGTTTTCAAAGAAACCCTGTCCGTGTGGAAAATGAGATAGAGTTGACTCACCATAAGAGCTTGCAACTCAGATGTCCTTCTTGCAGAGGTCAGAGCATTCAGTAAAGCTATTTTCCATGTTAAGAATCTCAAGTCAGCCAAGTTAGCTAGTTCAAATGGAACAAGTATTAGCTTCCCTAACACAAAATTAAGATCCCAAGGAGGGGACACTGTTTCTTTAGAGACCTCTTATGCAAAATCTCTTTCAAAAACATTTTGACATCAGACTGCAATGAAAGAGGAGGATCCATGGGCAGACATAGTGAAATGGCTGATAAATGAACCTTGACAGAGGAATAAAACAGCTATAGGATATTAACTCATAAATATTGTAGGACCAGAGAACAACTAGCTGGGAATGGGTGCTGGTTATGTTGTTGGCACCAAATACAAAACCTTTTCCTTTTGATATATATATATATATATATATATATATATATATATATATAATCTATATATATTTATCAATATATATATATATCAATATATATATAAGCTTGATTCCTTCTGTAGGTATGGATCAGGTTTTGCTAAGACCATTCTCATCACCATTCAGATCATATCTTGGAAGACCCCCCCCCCCCATCTAGTTTCTATTTGTAAGGATCTTCCCTGGTCCTAATCAGCTTCTCTGCCACACATCTTTCCTCTGACAGAATGTAGGATGCTTTACTGTGAGATTGTGATGTGAAGCTATATTCCAAGTTACATGGCTTCAAGGTTAACGTGGGTAGTCTGCAAAGGAGCTACAACCACAGTTGTCCCTTGTTTCTTGATGTACCATGTGATATACCATGTGATGTACCATGAGACTTGGTATTATCTGTAACCATTTAAAGAGGTCTTGGGTGCCAAAGATGGTTCAGAGAGTTAAGTACCTTGATCAGGGCAAGCTTTTCCTAGATATTTATATGTTTGCGTCTGTCCTTGGTGTCCCACACTTGCTGCACTTTTATCCCTTCCCAAGCAAAGTCCAAGGTGTCTGTGGTGGCTGACTACTTTGGAGCAAGGAGAGAAAGAGAGAAGGGTAGACCTGGATTTAAGGATATTGGTTGTCTCCACCAAATGATTTCTTTCCTGACAAACCCCAGAACTGGGATTTGAAAAGATAAAGGGTGTTGAGGCTGGGAGGGAATAGATTTCAGATCCCACTGTATCTTTTTCATGTGGAGTCATGCCAGGGGTGTCATGAAAATCACAGATGCCATGAGACACAAAATCCAGAGGTATACCATCACAGTGATGGAAATCTGAGTGGAAAACTTTAACAATAGATCTAGATATTAATCCATTTTTTTCCTGTGGAAGAAAAGATCTTTGAACTGAGGTGCCTAGTTGACATCCCAGGAATACAATCCTGTATGAAGGAGTCAAGAAAGACTTTTGAATGTTCTCTTGTAATCCCAGCTTATGTAAGAGATCCCTCAGCCAAGAGAGAGATTCCTAACACTTTGAAAAAGACTCTACAATGAAAAACAAGTTGTCTAAATATGAAAAAAATGTGGATCCCATGTAGCCTACAATGTGTTATAACTGGAGCTAGACACATTGTGAATATTTTTGATGCAGTAGATTGTCCAAAGGGTAAGGCAGAGAACTGATAATGTGATCCAGACATACATAACCTTAAAAAAGTCTGAAGTCTGAATGACTAGGAATGTGATGATTAGCATCTTTAAGTCAAGTGTTACCAGGAAATTTCAAAGAGGAAGAAGTAACAGGTTGTGAAGTGACATCATTTTAAATTTGGGCTCTATCACAAAAGTTTTCCAAACGAAAGATCAAGAACTGATCTCCAAGCATTTTCTTTTTTTTGGCACTAGGAACATTCCTGAATAAAAGCCATTCCCCACCCTGGAAGGAGGAATTGGTTCTATCACTCCTTGGAACACCATGTCATAAAGAACTGGTGGAAACAAAATAATCTGATCTGGAGGATGAGGAATGATCCTCTAGAAACGAGGGCTTTCTTCTCACTGCTATCTATAACCTTGAGGAATGATTTTCAGAACCCATTTGTCTGAAACTATCTGTTCCCAAAAAGACAAAAGGAACCAGAGTGGTGGGGTCAGAAGATCTCTTCAATAGACATTCGACTTTTTGTTCTTTCCTTGGTTTTGCGAGGGTCAGCACTACTTGTTGGAACCCCCTTGTCATTTCTTCTTAAACATCTGTTTACCTGTATTTTGTAGAGATGGTTTATTTTGTATTTGACAACATGGGATGAGGAGAAAGAAAATCTTTTGGAAAATTTGGGAAAGGAGGCCTGAAAATCCTTAGGGATTCCCTGGAGTGGTTTGCCCCTTTCATCACGCTTTTTGATTACCTCAGCAAAAGAGGGGACTAAATCTCTGTCTGAGGGAGAATTTAAAATCTCATTTTTAACATCATCTGGAGGGTTCTGAGAATGCAGCCATGCAAACTTTCTCAAAAAGGCACCACACACACACACACACACACACACACACACACACTGTAAACAATGAGTTGTGACCTGTGCAACAAAATAAACTAAATTATTTAAAGCTGGGTTTTCCTCATAAGAAGAAATAGCTGATAAAACATTCCTCATTCAAAGAACAAACTAACACAAGAGCCTGAAAATTCAAAATTCTGAAAATCAAAATTTCAAAAGTGTACATGTATTTCCCATATCGATCAATAATTTTCCTATCCTTATCAGAAAGAGTAGGATTGGAATTAACTAGGTGCTTAGCAGCAGTGGGTTCAAGTAGACTTATAGCTGCAGGGTCATGTTTTAGATTAGTGTATAAAATTTCAAAAGACTGAGAAACTTTATACATTCTATCTGCCTTTTTAGGGATAGCTGGCTGACTATCAGGAACATTACAGGCAGTAAAACTCGCATCCTCTAAAACAGATAGAACAGGAGGAATGGGTGCAGGTTCTGGAAATTCCTTCTGTAACAACTCATAGTATTTCCTTTTTTTTGTTTAAATATTTTTATTGAATTATTTAAAGTGAATATATTTTCAATAACTTTGGAATATGACACATAGTTAAAACAGGTTAACAACAGTATATAATTAACCATAAAAACATAAAAAAACTATATACAAAGGTGTCTATGTTTATACAGATGATTTACATTTTGGCATTCAGACATGATTACATGTAGTGCTTAAGTCATCTCTGTCCTGTATTTCTACTATCTTTAGTCATGAATTATAGTAAGTTGTTCTTTCTGTTTTGTTCCTGGTGGTTCTCATTTACATTTTCAATACATTCATAGATTAGTACTAAGCTAACTGCCCTTGTGAGCTGTTTTAAGCTTAGCCAATTATCCCTTGTGAGACTCAAACACTGCACCTTGTGTTTGTAAGGTAAACACCTTAACCATTAGGCCACCCTCCCAACCTTCTATCTCATAGTATTTTCTGAGGGACTAAGAAACCTCGGTGCTCTTCATTAAAATCACTGGCACATTCTAGCAATAGTATCAGAAAAAGAGAGCCCCCCCACAGGGAGAATCAGAAACAGAGCTCTTATTTGACTCTGAAACAGAAATTTGAGGGAAAAGCCCTGTATCCATCCTTGCATCTTCCTGTTCATATTCAGAATCCTGAATCTCTTCAGAAAAAGAGGTATCCTTTCTTGTACCAGAAACTACTTTAGAAGAAAGATCAATAGCCTGAATTAAACCCTGAGCCAGACCCAGTAAACTCCTCTTGTTCAAAGAAATTTGATGGAGTAGATACATGCTTGTTCTTTTGCTTTTTTTGACGGGAAAACTGGGGCCAATAGCGTTACTAATGGCAGCAGCAGCTTCGCCAGGGATGGGTACAGCATTCTGACACAGCAGGGAAACCTTACCTGTTCCCTCTCCCAAGGCCAACAAGAGTGTGTCTCTCTTGCCCACTAAGGGTACCCCAACAGCTGCAAAGCATGTGGCTAATCCCATGTCCATAGTGGCTGAAGGAGCTACACTGGAGGGATCTGGGTAAAAGATAAGCGGTCTGAGGAGCAAATGTCACAGCAGTGGAACCCATCTACAGCTGAGGCAAATCACTAGCCTGCTGTGATGGCGGACGTTGTTTGCTTAACTTTTTTCTTTTAGTGGCTGGAAGATGGACCGATCATGGGACCTGTAGTCTGTTCCACGGTACCTGTTGCCCAGGGAAGATAAGGCACCAAATGTCAGTACAACTACTGGTCTATAAAAGTTACTTTTTTAGCAAAAAAATGCAGTAACAGGCACTATTAAACACTATGCCAGTCTCACAAAAGTAAAATAAACACAATTTCTCTACAGAAAAAAATGTTTTTGGTTACTTTATACCACTTTTAAATACATAGGAAAAATGAGCACTCCATTTAATAACTTTTCCGAAGAGGAAAGAGATAAAACAGCAACATAAATAAGAAAATTGAAACTTTTTCCCCAAATAGAATTTATCTGCCCAACAAAATAAAGTACAATCTAAAAATCGAAACTCAAAGGCCTCAAGGAAGCATACTCTTTGCAGCATTAAAGCTCTGAAGGCCTTCATGCCCAGACTTGTCTTTTAGTCAGCTCAGCTCGAGCTGCCTGACAATTTGGATACATGGAAGTGCCCTGGAGCTTTGGAACCTGGCTGTTATATCCTTAGCAGTATATAATCCATATAGCCAAGGCTACTACAGCAGTGATGAATATGATGAACACCTACAAATCTGAGGGTACAACATAACGCTGATCATCACAATCCACACATGCTGTGCTAGACTCATATCCCTATTTACTGTTATGACAGTAAATGACACCATCACATACTTCCTATACACTTGTGTACCTTTCAGTCAAATGAGTTTTCAGGAAAATAAGTTTGACTGTTTGGGATTCAGATATATATATGTGTGTGTGTGTGTGTGTGTGTGTGTGTGTGTGTGTGTGTAAAAAATATATACAGATATAGATATACACATACTACATATGTGTACATTACATATTGCTTTAGCTAGATATTAGTTTGACTGTCACTCAAATTAATTCAAACAGAAAAAGAAATGTCCAAATAATTGTCTCACATGACCAATGTAACAGCTTTCTGTTACTTCATATGACACTGACTTAAGTATTTGAATTCATCTTTTAACACTGTAAACACCCCAGTATCTCAGTTAATATTAGTCAAATGCTACTTTTTAACTCTATCAAGTAATTTTTTGCAGCTAAAGAGGAGCATGATTTCTTTAATTTGTAACAATTCACTACATTAAAGCTGATTCAGGCAGCAATAGTCACAGGCTAATTGCTCTGACATTTCACTTCAGAAAGACTACATTGAATGGTAAGAAAATCCTAGTGTCTTTCTAGATCTTAGACAGTTGAGTGATAATTACTGATGTTTAGCGGTAGATTCTTGTAACTGATTAACTGTGTCATTTGCTTTTGTTAGACAGAAATCACTAGATTACAATTTACAAGTAACCCACTTGGCTGTAACAAGTATATTTAGTGCAATTCAAAATCATCAGAAGCAGTATTTTCAACACAGCTGTAATCACAAAGCCTTACATTTTTAATTCACCTGTATTACAAAGCTTTTCTGCAGTTACTGTTGTATTCATTACTACGGATTAAATGGAATGAATGCTGTTGTCTGGCATAGGATGGAAGTCATTGCAAAGGTTAACAAAAAAAAAAAATACCATCACTCATACCTCAAAAAAAAAAAAAAATTACACATTCTGAGATCCGTAGGTCACAAAATAAAATTAAACATAATTTTTATAAGCCCATAAAATACATTTAAAAATATATCCGTTAAGCAGAAAAGAAAAGTACACCAAACTACAAAGATGTTTCTTAAGGAACTACGAATGACTTTTTTTTTAAATAGGAACACAAAGTTTCTGCATGGAGGTTGACCCCCCCCAATAAACCAGTGTACGACTTTGCCTACCCCCTCTGTATGTGTATATATGTATATATATATATATATATATATATATATATATATATATATATATATATATATATATATATATATATATATATATATATATATATATATATATGTGTGTGTGTGTGTGTGTGTGTGTGTGTGTGCACATATAGTAATGTCTTTCGGCTTTTCCCAGTTAGGGGTCGCCACAGCAGAACTTTGGTCCACTAATGATTGGCAGTGGATTTTTATGGTGCCAACTTGCCAGCCAAATGCCCAACCTTCAAAGAAGACACACCCATTCACGCACCTACCTGCATGTCTTTAACATCATTTGACCACGGGGAGGACATGCAGACCCACACAGAAGGCACTCCAGCCAAGAATCGAAAGGGAGAACCTCTTGTTGTGAGGCGACAATGCTAACATCTGCACCACCGCAGCCTATTTTATATATATATATATATATATATATATATATATATATATATATAAAAATATATATATATATATTTATTTATATTCGTTGGCCGGGAGTGTCCGACTGGACATAGGTCCATTTTCAGTGGAGGCCCGGGGAGAAAAGCTCCACAGTTAAAATAAACAGACAGTAGTTACGTTGGATTACATAGAGATTAACAATTTACATAGCAATTACTTACAAAATATTTACAGATGAAGAGCATAGTACATCAGTAGACAACTAGAATCTTTATCTGTGAAGTGCATTAAGAAGTTCCTGCTGTATAATAAGTACTAGGCTTATGAGCATCTGAGCTTGCTATAATCAAGGTAGTTAGTAGAGTGGAAAGAAAGGTAGTGGTTGGATGGGGTGGGTGATATTAGAGTGGGAGTTGCAAGGGCATAGCCAGCATGTTTTTAGGTGTGCTTTTAGTAAAGTTTTGAAGTGGGTGCATGATGGTATGGAGGTATATATATATATATATATATATATATATATATAGGCATATATATGTGTGTGTTTTTGTGTGTGTGTGTGTGTGTGTGTGTGTGTGTGTGTGTGTGTGTGTGTGTGTGTGTGTGTGTGTGTGTGTGTGTGTGTGTGTGTGTGTGTGTGTGTCTGTGTGTGTGTATAGTGGTAGATTAAAGCAAAAACTTAAGGATTATCAAAATTTGTTGTTCTTATGGAGTGGTCCAAGCTCTTACTATACAACTAAATGCACTAAAATATAGTTTTGAACAAAAGTGAGAAAAAAATATACAGAGTTTTTTTTCAGAAGCATAATAGCCCTCACAAAGAGAACAGTAGTAAGTTTTAAGACAGTCCAATGATTTCTATTGGCAAGAAACAGGAATGAAAGTCCACAGCATACAGATACTCTCTTCTAAAATCTTGCCTCTCTGGACTGATTTGGGTCAGAGGGATGTTGGCATGGGTCACAGGGAGGTTGGCATAATGGTTAAGGCATAACATATTTTGCATTGGCATGAATTTTCTGAAGGGTATGAAGTTGAAAGTCAAATGTCTGCCATTATTTTCTAACTTCAGTCTTTAATGATTTGCCACTAATTTGCCAGAAAATCACACTTTTATGAAAAAATGCACCAAAAATATGAAGCATAAATCTGAACATTCTGCAAAAATCTGTACAGTTGAGAGGTATGACTGAGCCTAGAAACTGCAATTCCACATGTAGGACAGATTCTAGATGCAAAGTTCTGTTTCTGCTTTCCTTAAGGCTGTAGATCTCACCATCAAAGTATGCTATCAGGTTGACAACACATACCATGACTATACAGTCTCATGTGTAACTTAAGTATTCTGCATTAAAGCATAAAGCATTTAAGTTAGGTTATAAGAAAACTTTGTCACATGAATAATTTTATAGAAATGTGTTTCTGAATTTTTCAAGAGTCATGCTCAATGTATTTTCAGTGTATAAGTGTACTGCTGAAATAGCTTTTAAGATGCAAATTTGCAAGTAAATGAATTGTGTCATTAAGAATGGCAGGAAGTCATAATTTGTAAAAAAAAATGTTCTGCTGAGTCTGCTTGCCAAAGTATATACTAGGCTTATTATTTCAGTGGATTTGTTAAAATGTGGACACCAAATTTCTTTTTTAAAGGATACTTGTGGTATTTTAAATGATACTGTGGTACATACATTTTTTATGGCAACCTTATTAACGAATATGAACTTTCAAAAAAGATTAATATGCAGCATCTTGGTTCAGAAATATAAAAAATGTAAAGAAATACACGATTGCATGCCTGGCTTTCTGTATAGTTATTATCATAGAATATGTAGCCGCTGGGCCTTGAAGCGGAGCCCTTTTGCTGAAATGCCACAAGAAGTGTAAACTCCAGTTAACACAGTGATTATACAGTGACCATTTTATTGCTCATTGCTGTTTTTACATTTTACATTTTACTAGTTTGCGATGATTACCTCATCTGTGCACTTCACCAGCTAACTGCTTCATCCATCCTCTTCTGCAGACGTTTCACACATTTGTGGCTAGCAGGCTAAATCACTGGGGATGTCATTGTGTCTGCAGTTTAGTTCTAAGCCCGACAGTGAAAAATGCTGCTTTTTTTCTAGTTATACTGTGGAAGGTAATTTTGTTGGTCTGGCAGTAGCAGTATGACTTTTAATGCGTTATGTATAGATTTATATCAAACACTATACCTATGCAGAATGAATCAATTTGTACATCTTTTGTTTGTGGGTATTAGATTTGAAAATGAGAAATGGTAGTAATTTAGCTTGCCCTAAAAAAATGATTCCATATTCTCAGGCAATTCTGGAATTTTTAAAAACAGCAATGGCAGTGAACAAAAGGTTATGTTACAAGATGTTTTCAGAAACAGCGTGGAGTTTTTCATGATAAGATTAAGACATTTGTTTCAGGAGGGCAAAAGAAAATATAAAAAGCTAAGCTCCTAGCATATGGTATTGCAGTATTGAAGTGCTTTAAAATATGTACAAAAAAACGAGGCCCTTTGGACTGGTTAAGAAAACATTTACAAAAGATGAAGGTACCCATGTTATTGTAATGCTGCTTGTTAGTTAACAGATGAATAAGTCTGCAGTTCTATGACAGAACTGGCTCTTCTTGCAAGCAGATCATTAAAGCCACATATCTGCCCCAGAGTGACCAGCACAAGTCACATATCTGCCTCATGTTGACCAGCACAAGTCACATATCTGCCCCAAAGTGACCAGCACAAGTCACCTCTGCCCCATGCTGATCAGCACAAGTCACATATCTGACCCAAAGTGACCAGCACAAGTCACATATCTGCCCCATGTTGACCAGCACAAGTCACATATCTGCCCCATGTTGACCAGCATAAGTCACATATCTGCCCCATGTTGACCAGCACAAGTAACATATCTGCCCCAAAGTGACCAGCAAAAGTCACATATCTGCCCCATGTTGACCATCACTAGCACAGCTGCTTCACAGTCAGTCAGTCAGTTTGCTAATGTCTACATGATACCAAAGAAGGTTAAACTAAAAACTATAACATAAACTACACAAGAGAATGGTATAATGAGCTTAAAGGCTACTATTATGCACTTACTTTAAAAGTTAGTAAATTATTTTTGTTATTTTGGTTAGTAATATTGAGAGTTTATTTGCTCTGTCTGATAAATCTAGTGTTATGCTACCCCATCTTGCAACAGATGCCCATGTCTGCAGTCAGTGAATGCATATAGTAATACCCACTTGCCCTCAGCATGTTGTGTGCTGCACCCAGCTATTATTTCTCTCACTTTTATCTCAGGGAAGATAGGTACTAGAAAATCCCACTAACCCCGAGTGGGTGACCATAGTTACTTATGTGCTGAGCTCTTTCAGAACCATCTTCCTGATCCAGGCCTCCATTTTTCTGTGACAGAGATCATTCCTGAACCTGGGTCAGTGAGCATTTATGCCATGATAACGGGCTAGTAACAATGACATATTACTTTCTATCTGCAACACCAATGGTAGAAGGCAAAGTGAAAGACTTATATTTTCACATAGACAGTAGGTTATACAGTTAGTAGTATTGAGCGTAAGGTGCATAAACTAAACTACTTTGCTTTGTCTCACAGTGTGCAGATGAAGGAGGAAGGTTCTACATTTTGCAGAGCTATTGTGTTATGAATTGTGGTTCTTTCATCTTAGCAGGAGCTGTTTAAATTTATTCCCACTGTTAGAAAGTTGATATATATTCACATTTATGTTGTAAAAGTATGAGTATATATGTGTTTCAGAGGTTTTCACAGAGATGTTTAGCTTTGTTTTGGAATCACAAGGGAAGCTGGTGAATGATATCTGTTTCAGGTGCAATTATTTATTTGAAACATGTTAATCTTGTAAGGCACATTAGATCCAATGGGATGTTTTCAGCCTTCAGGTGTGACATAAGATACTATTATAGAATACAAGAATGCAAAGGACAAGCCAAGATAAAATTAGAAGTTATAACCTAGTGCAGTATCTGTATTGTACAGGTATATGTGGAAAAGGTGTTAAGCTATGTAGTATTAGCATTGCTTTTAGTAATGAATGGACAGATTTTTTATAAGTCTAAGTTAATGCAATTGGCAGGTATTTCTTTGGGGATAATGCCTATTAGCATACAGGAGAGGTTGGTTCAAATTTGCCATCCCTACAGATTATGAAGATCTTAACTATGGCCCTTCATCTTCCTGTGACAAAGATTATTCCTGAAAAAGGATGGTGCACCATTCTGGGAACAATCAAGGAATCAGGGTTGCACTCAGTACTGTAACAATGAAGTGAGCTCTTGATAGGTATACACTGTTTCAATGTGCAATTGCATGCATAAGGAATTTGTTTAACAGTTAGGAGCATCCCTTGTGGCCCTAGTTAGTTAGCTCATAAAAGGTAGGCGTAGTAACATTTTGATAGTCATGATGTTAAGAAGTTATTGTTAGATGATTACCAAGACATGCATTTACGGAACTGGCTTGCACTTTCTTGGGATGTTAAATGTTTCATGTTAGCATTTTTTTTTTTTGCTGCTCTGCGCACTTAACGTAAAAGTATCCATTAAATATTCTACATTTATGAAGCATGTTAGCTTTCTTAGTCATTGCTTTTATGTTTGCACTACAGCTCTGAGAATGGAAAAGGTAGACAAGAGAAACAGCTTAAAATTAAGAGCATTCTCCCAAGAAGCTGATTAAATTAAATATAGAGACCAGGATATCAAGTTTTCTTGTATTGCCCTAACTACCTCTTTTCATTTCTGACATAAGCACTTCGGTATTTTTCTTTATATTTTGTGTGTTACTTTATGGAGTTATGGAATATATAAGTGATTGTCCAATCCAATTTTGAAGAATTAATCATATTCTTAACTCACCTAATCCATTTGTTTTGTGTTTAGAAGCTGTCAATTTCATACAATGTATTGAAATCTGTTTCTCAGTAAATTTATTCTAAAGGGAGGTAGATTGTAAATCACCAGGGTGGGGACTTATTACAAGAGCTTGTTTTGACGTCTCTGTAACTGCTATCTTGGACAGTGGGGCCCTTTTACCTTCTACAGCAGTGAAGGTTACTGGACTAAGCTCTCATTACAATAACTTAAGAATATGACTATTTCAGAAATATTATTTGATTTAAAGATTTGTTTTTAGTATTTTCATATTTGCAGTTCTTCACCTTTGATGCATAGAAATTTTTACTTTTGAATGATGGTTTAGTTTTCATAAAGGAGACAGACATTTGGTATGCTGAGCTTTTCTCTTTGGATGGACTCTGTTTGGATTGACTGCATAAGCCTTCTGAATTTGTCCTTAATTAAAATTTCCAGTTTATGCATGCTTACAGTTACTTTACTAGGAAAGGTCAGGATCATATACACACACACACACACACATATATATATATATATATATATATATATATGTGTGTGTGTGTGTGTGTGTGTGTGTGTCTATATATATATATATATATATATATATATATATATATATATCTGAGAGAGAGAGAGCATTTATTTCTGACTGTTGTTAATTTGTATACTACCCATACAAATAGAACAGGGAATTGTAAATTAGAAAACAGTGTAAGAAACTTCTCTGTGTAGAAGATCTTCAGTCTATATATCTCTAGTTAATCACTGTATATTAATCAAATCAGACAAAAGTAGTAGAAGTAGTGAACTTAAACTTGTCTTAAGTAAAAAAAAAATAATAAAAAATATATAATTCTATAGAATTGCTAAGTATTCAAAAGTAATTCAAGCAAGGCAGGCAGTCTGTTTCCAGTCGAAAATCCTTTATTAAGTACGCAGACAAGCAATCCAAGTAAAACAACAATAGAGTAATAGTTTCCTAACAACCTTTCTAAATATATATATATATACTTTTTATCAGGCAAAGGAGTGGTTTATTGTGCTGTAAAACAAAGTGTTAATGGTACACATGTTAAATGTACATCCCTTCCCCCATCAGTGTGACATTTGAGCTGGTCCTGCCCTACTTAGTAGCTGTCATAATAATATCACCCTTATGTACTTTAAATAAAATTTATAATGATGTGGTAACTCTTATTTAACCAGATTATTAAGTAGAATATTAAGTCTGTGATTTTATCCAAGACAATACACAGACACAGACCTGACGAAGTCTAGAAGGATGAAAGCGATCTTTGTTAACAATAGGTTATGAAAATAGAATATGATTTTTACAATTGATTTTTTTACATTCATAGTGTAGATGTATATATTTATATATATTTTTTGATTGCCAAATGGACTAAGGTTGATATATTTCCAACCATGTAGTATATTGTCTGAAAAGGGTGTTCAAAAGTAACAATTATAGACGTACAACTACTTTGGACAAGGGAACTAGTAGGTGTGGTAGGTGTGGGTATTGTAGATATATTTTGGAGGAAGTACCCATCACCCTAAAAAATTATGGCAACAGCAGGATTTACTTAAAGAAGGGTAACTGTCACACTAAGGGTATTGTGTACTTAGCCCTGTGTAGAGACTGTCCTAGTTTCTACATAGGGAAGTCAGAGAGAGCGTTGAACAAACGAATTTAAGAACATTTATATAACATAAAAAAGGGAATATTAA
Organism: Protopterus annectens; assembly: GCF_019279795.1. Lineage (NCBI taxonomy): Eukaryota > Metazoa > Chordata > Ceratodontiformes > Protopteridae > Protopterus > Protopterus annectens. The sequence goes on along the minus strand of NC_056744.1, from coordinate 1,583,121,615 downwards.
TAATGCATTAAGTAAACATTTACAAATGGAGCCTAAACACATTGGCTTTCATTTTGAGATTCTTGAACAAGTACCTATTGACCCTAAAGGGGGAGATTGGGAGAATTGGCTATGCTGTAGGGAGACCTATTGGCAAATTAGATTGAATTTCTTCCAGCAGGTGTACAGAAGGAAAATACCAACTCAGAAAAGACAAGCAGCTAACACCAAGAAAAAAATCTTCTGTTCCACTGGAATACAATTCAGATGAAGTCTGCCCTGAGCAGACAAAAGCGCTCATTTGTAACGTTTTACAATAAAGGAGAATTGTATTCCAGTGGAACAGAAGATTTTTTTCTTGGTGTTAGCTGCTTGTCTTTTCTAAATTAGATTGAATGCCACCCACCCCTCGGGACTAAATGAGCATATTTCTATTAAGCCTTATTTGATTAAAAAAGCAGAAGATATATCAAAATAATTACTTAAAACAACTGAAACAATTATTAAAGTAACATTTTGATTGTATTGTTTAACATAATTTTAAAGTATTTTAAATTTTTGACAACTTTTCTTCTTCTTTTTTAGATAGAACTGTTATTTTGTATTATTTTATACTACTTTGATTCAAAGTTTTATCAAGTTTATTAATGTTTGGTAAACAAAGTGAATTTATTTGTGTTTTTAAACTTGACAGTTGTAAAAATGTGTGTGGTTACTTTAAATTTAGGTCAGACTGGTTTTGGCGCCTTTTTTTAAAATGAAGTTATTTAAAGATGGCTGATTGAACAGTTACACTGTTTTTACACTTGAAATAATTTCTTCAAAAGGCATAGTTTTCTTCAAACTAAAGGGGTGGCGAAAGCCACATAACTATGGGCTAGGCTTATAAATGCCCTTGGGCAGATAGCCTAGTATGAACCTATGAACCTATGAACAATTGAGTTAGGGTGAAAACGCTTGTGGAATTTATACAATAAACGTTTTATGGACTTGCAACCTGTGTGCTGACATGATTGTTTTATTGGATCAACTTAAAATGTGATAATTTAATAAAGATGTCTAAAAAATAGAATATTAAGTAAATAGTGTACAACTGCATACATTATTTAGAGCAGGTAAGAAAGAAAGAACACTGTCTTTCTCTATCTTTGTCATGTCATGTTCCAGAGCATTTCTCCTCAGGCCTCCACTGAAAATTGGCTTTGTTCCAAGTCGGACTTTCCTGGTAAACAAATGTTAAATAAATAAATAAAATGTCAGGATCTGCTTTTGTGGAAGGTCACAGATCATATTATCAAAGTATCATAGGAAGTTACTAGGCTATTGGCCCCAAGGCCCTTATTATCCTTGCCAAGAGTTTAGCCCATGCATAGACAAATTAGGACCCAATGCCCCTGTCCAGCAGGGACATAGGTGGAATCCCAGGTATGTATTTTCTATTTCACATCCAGTTATCAAGATTGTGATCAAAAAGGGGTAAAGAGGTACACTGCTTGACATGGAGAGGGAGTCTATTCCATAGATGGTGGAGTCTCTGAGACACAAATCTGTCCTGCCAGCAAGTCATTTTGATGTTACAGACAAGGTTGAGGCCATGTGTGTGGGTTACTCGAGTAGAGCTTGACTTGCGGATATGCAGTAGTCCCATCAAGGAAGGGTCTGAGACTGCCTTGTATGCCAGACAGAGGTCACTTCTGAGGAGTCTGTATGAAACAGAGTAGAGGGATAGGGCTTTTAGCCTATCTGTACATGGTAGATTTTTGAGGCCCTGGAGTCTCCTGTGAGGAACCTCTGTGGTCTTTTCAGCTGCTGCATGTACTTTGTGAGGTACATGCCAAATGAGGCATTGTACTCAATAATGGGCCTTATAAGGGAAGAATACAGGGATGTTATGACCTCCTTGTCCCTGGATGAGATACCCTTACTGATGAGATGGGCCATGTAGAAAGCTTTCCGTACAATGGGAGCAACATGGTGGTCAAAAGTCAGGCTGCTATCAATCTGGGTGCTCAAATCCCTCACGACTGACTGCATGCTTAGAACTTTGTTATTAATGTGATAATTTGTGGGGACATCTCTCTCCCCAAAGGGGATGATGATGCATTTTTTGTATTCAGCTTAAAGCCATGTTTCTGGCACCAGTCATTTGTTTGGGTGAGACCCTCTTGGAGGATGTCCACGTCACTAAGGGAATTGATGACAGCTCCCAACTTGCAGTCATCTGCAAACTTGGTCAACCATAGCCCACTGGTTTTGGCCTATAACTCATAAAAGTATATCCCAAATAACAGTGGTCCCAAGGCTGAACCCTGGAGTATGCCACTCAATACGGGTCTACTGCTTGAGGTGGGTTCCCTATTTTGACTAGGTGAGTTCTATCAGTGAGTCAGTTAGCTATCCATTTGGTAACATACAGATTGATGCCTAGTTGAAAGAGTTTATCTATTATGCCCGAGGGGGAATAGTGTTGAATTTATAGTGTCTTTCTTGAAGAAGGATTTTTACAGTAGTATATAGTCTATGAGCAGAGTTTTAAACAATATGACATCCTGACAATTAATATGGTAGTGGACAATTCTAAGACTGTAACCTGCAGAACTGGCCTTTAAAACCACAGCTCTGTTGCACTACTGTACATTTAACTTGCATTATTCTGCAAATGTATGCCGCTGGTATGGCGGTAGCGTTGTTACCTCACAGCAAGAGGTTCTCCCGTTCGATTCTCGGCTGGGCTTGGGAGTGCTTTCTGTGTGGAGTCTGCATGTCTTCCCCGTGGTTGGGTAGTGTTCGAAAGACATGCGTGCGTAAATGGGCGTGTCTTCGTTGAAGGTTGAGCATCGAGCTGGCACCTTGGCATTTCATAAAAATCTACTGCCAATCATTAGCGGACCAGAGTTCCGCGGTGATGACCCCTTACCGGGAAAAGCTGAAAGACAAACAACATTCTGCAAATATGTGAAGTGAAATCTATTCCACAGCATCAAATTGTACTGCAACATTCTTGCAGAAGATTGCTTATGTGACACCTAGCCTAGGAGAATGATCTTTTGTGACCCCTGACACAATCTTGTATATTTATCATAACAGAAGGCAATACTGTAAGACAGGCTATTGGATGAGGGTCATTTGTAAGTAGAGCCCCTTACTTCCTTTTTCTGAAAGAAGTTAACTGATATGACTTTCGGATGTCCTTTATCCTATAAATACAGTATCTGATTTGCCTATGCACAACCAGAGAATATGGAATGTTTTCTTCAATATTTTCTTGTTATGGATAATATACTGGAAGCTGGAACAGTTGGCTTAGATGATAAAAGTCAAAACAGCCTAAGACATATGTGAAAGATTACTCCCAAAAGGGAAATTATTCAAATTAAATTCTGAAGAAATATGTTTGCATATTAAGGCCTGCAGTTTGTTTATATTGTAGAACCAGTTTGTGTATATCGTAGAACCAAAATTATAAAGTTAGATATTTAAAATCCGCAGTAGCTGCTAATTCATGTGGCTTTGCAGTCAGTTTCTCAACCATGGAATTCGAGTCACAAGATCAGAAAGCTAAAACCATACAGGAGGATTTTGGAATCTATATTGCTTAAATTGGTTCCTGTTTTATATATATATATATATATATATATATATATATATATATATATGTATATATATTTTTTTTTTGTATTTTGCCGTGTTTACTCAGAATGTGAGGTTGCAGCTGTTAACTGAAGGTGTTTTACTATTTATTCTTCTTTTTCAAGTGGATTCTATGGTAGCTATTTAAATCAGTTTAAAGTGGATATCACAATTTATTTGCATTTCTACTGTTTGTTTTCTGAATTTGAAACTACAGCTATTAAATGAACTGGTTTTACAGCTTGCATTGCTTTTCAAGTGGTTCATGTGCTACTAAGTGGATTAATCAGTGTTGCTGTGTTTATTTGCTGTACTTTTCATCGCATTTTAAATTTAGAATGCACAATCAATTTTGGCTGTGTGAGTGAGTTTAGTGCTCGTGGAAGTGAAACCTGGTTGGGGGAGGGTAATTGCTGCAGTTCTGGGAAGACAAACACTATTGGCTAGAGCTTTTAGCTATGTACAGCGTTCATTTTTCCTAATAGTTTATACTGCACAAGGAGTCAGCCACTACTGTCTTACTCTATGACTCTTGGTAGCTGAATCACATATACATAAGCTAAAAGCAAACAAGATGCATTTACACACAATTTTACATCCAGGAAGCAGGAAAACATATTGATTCTACTGCACTTAAAGATGTCTAGCAGTTTAAATCAGTTTTGAGTGATTCTTATAATTTTTTTCTGCATTTTGCTCTGTTTTCTCCGAATCTGATGTTTTAGCCATTAACTGAATTTGTTTTACTGTTTACACTGCTTCTGCAACTGAGTTCTTCAATGTGCCTTGCTATTTAAATCAGTTTGAGTGAGTTTTGTATTTTTCTTTTTGCGATTTTACTGCTTTTTTTTTCTGAAATTGAAGCTACAGCTGTCAGTTGAAATGGTTTTGCAGTTTGCATTACTTTTCAAGTGACTTCAAAAAAGGAATGAGGACACTGCTGGCTGACACTAAAACTTGAATAGTAAGTAGGTGTGAGAATCGATGGGATACTTTTAGTGGCTTTAGAACTTTGTCAGCTGTTTTTCTACATGTCTACCAAAGGATATAGTGTTATCTAACATAATCTTCTGGTATCTTTGTAGTTCAGTTGAGAGTATGGATAAATCCATTTGTATCCTTAATGTTTAGAGGATGAGCTTGTGTATGTCTCTTCTGAATTAGAAATATCATGGCAGTAGATTTCGATTATTAGAAGTTGGCCAATTTCCCATTTGGAAAAACAAAATTGTAGGTTTAGAAACACTGACGTACTTCTTAAGCAAATCCATTTTTGGCCAGGTATTGAAGCAATAGCTGATAACTAATAGTCTGTGGTTTCAGAGCCACATTTATGGAATCAAGAAAAATGTTCCCTTTGAGTAGTCCATTTCCCATATTTCTATAGATTTATTTAGTTAAAATATATAGCACTTCTAGTGTACTGTAACTGGGGTGAAAGCCATGTTGGTTGCCTGTGAGTATGTATACTATATTTACAGCATTTGCCTATAGATTAGCTTTTCAAGAACTTTGGCTGTTGGGCAGGAGTTAGCAATTGGTCAGTAGCCAATGACTGTGGTGCAAGTTGGAAGAAGACAAGAATCGGTATATTAATAAACATTTAAACTGGGTTGAATGGATGTGGTGGTCCAGGTGAGACTGAATATATGTTGCAATGGGTGGTTTAGAATAGTGCTACCTACTCATGGTACTTTGGAGTATAATATATGCAAAAGTATTTTTTAATAGTCATGTATTGTATCTAATAGTTCTTGGATGTCATTAGGAAAGGGTTTTAAAGTAGAAGAGGGTAGGAAATGTATTCTTGTAAGAGGTTTATGTGGTATGCAGGGGACTGTTGTTAAAATATTTTGTGGAAAGGGGAGAAGGGGATGATATGCTGCCTTTAAGTTCATTAACAATTTTTGTGATGATCTGTTCATTAGTGGTAACTTTTACAAATATTTTATGGCATGTACGTGTCAAATGGCTAGCCAGAAACTTTTAGCTTTCTGAGTAGATTAGGCTGCAGAGAGTATACCTTTATTATTGTTTATTGTGTTGCCTTTTATTACATTTTTGAAGTTTTCTTTTTTATTTTGGTTAATAATGTCCTTTTCTACAGTCTAGCCATCTTTTGCATTTGGTTTTAATTTGCATTTTAAGATCTCTTGCTAAGCATGTTATTTTTTACTGGCCAAAATAGCTTCTTATCTTCTGTGGGCATAGAATACTATAGAAGGATGAAGTGCTGTTACTGGATCTTGTAGACCTGTTCACCCATTTATGAATTGTAGCTGTGACAAACGTCCACATGCATTATTGACAGACTTGTAAATAATGTGAAAATATGTGCTATGGGTTGGACAACTAGCTGGTTTTCTGAAAGAAACTATGTGTTTAGAATTGCAGTTGTCACATCTTCTTCGTCTTTCGGCTTTTCCCGGTTAGGGGTCACCACAGCGGATCACCTGTCCGCTCATGATTGGCAATGCAGTTTAACGGTGTTGAGTTGCCAGACACACACACACACACACACACACACACACACACACACACACACACACACACACACACACACAGACACACACACACACACACACACACACACACACACACACACACACACACACACACACACACACACACACACACACAAACAAACACACACACACACACACACACACACACACACACACACACACACACACACACACACACACACTTACGGCTAGGGCCAATTTAGAGTGTCCAATCCACCTACAGCATGTCTTTGGGATGTAGGAGGAAACCGGAGCACCCGGAGGAAACCCACGCGACCACAGGGAGGACATGCAGACTCTTGCAGTTGTTACATCTAAAAGTTAGAAAAGTTACTAGTGGTGTACCACAGGGCTCATTGTTGGCCTTTTTCTTATTTGGTATCTACTTCTCTGATCTCAGTGCTGACTCTCCTGACCTGTGGTTTGATGAATTGGGTGTTTATTTTTTCCTCCATTGACTCACAACTGGTGCAGTAGGTTAACAACTGGTACAAGGAGAATGGTCTCAAACGAAATGTGAAAAAAAAATACAGTATTGATAATTTTTTAAACAAAACATATCCATGTTAAACCATATGTGCAATATGGGTCTACTTCATAACATTGAAATTTCATAACATTGAATTTCATAACACTGAGACCATAACATCGAAAATTCAAAACACTGAAAACCCAAAACAATGAAAATTCAGAACATTGAAAGTGTGCTTCCTAACATTGAAAACTACATTGCACAAGTAAATAACAACACCTCCACCTACAACAACACCTAACTAACGCACACAATTTCTACTAAGTTTCTGTATGGGGGCAAGCCCCCCTGCACCCCCCCATAAATTAAATATGCCAACTCCAAGATCGCACTACAGTGGAAAAATGTTAATTTCCTAACTACAGTGTGTGAGGTTAGGAAATTATTTTTTTTCCACTGTAGTGTGATTTTGGAGCTGGTATATTTAATTTATGGGGGCGATTCAGGGGGGCTTGCCCCCCTGCAGAAACATAGTAGAAAGTGTGTTTGTTAGTTAGGTGATTGTTATAGGTGGAGAGGATGTTATTTATATATGCATTGTAGTTTTCAATGTTATGAAGCACACTTTCAATGTTCTGAATTTTCAATGTTTTAGGTTTTCAATGTTTTGGGATTTTAGATGTTTTGGTCTCAATGTTATGAAATTCAACGTTATGAAATTTCTGTGTTATGAAGTAGACCCATGCAATACACACCTCTAATCAGACAATTTGCTAAATTCATGAAGGTATCCTGACGTGCTGTATCTTTCTTCAATTCAGCAGGCTTTCTGATATGCTGCTGCATGATCCTCCAACATGAAGATATACAAATCCATGAAGGGCTTGCCCTGCAGCCACACTGAATGCTAAAAAGGCATTTGGGGGGAAGACATATGCTAATTAACCATGTGCTCATACCTGGAACTGTCTTCTAGAAGGCATCTACATGGCCAAAGGATACAAGAAAGCCTGTGTTCAACCACCAAACATGAGCATGGTGGGTGGGGGCCACTGGACACCAGGGCTTACTATAAAAGTGCCGTAAGAACCCCGACAGCAGAATGGGGTTCTTGGGAATGGAGGGGTACAGCAGGCATCAGGCATTCAACTTTAAAGTACCACAATGGCACCTGTGCTGCTATGGCAATTTGAGGTGGGGTGAGGAGATAAGCTAGACATCGAGAAATACTTTACGTGCCATGATGGCAGTGACATTAGTATGGGGACCAGAGGATGGGAGGATACACTAGTCACCAGGAAATACTTTAAGTGCTTTGATGGCACCAACATTACCATGGGGATTGGGGGTGGGGGAACCATTGTACACCAGGGAGGTAGTGCCATAATGGCACAAACACCATAAGGGAGATCGGGGAGTGGGGGGAATAAACTAGACATCAGGAGGATTCTATAGAGTGCCATATCAGCACCAAAATTATAATGGTATCAGGGTGGAGGATGCACCAAACCACCAGGGCTTAATACCTACATGCCATAATGGCACTAAAGTATTATGGAGTTGGGGGAACCATGGGAGAGTTATGGACAGGTACAGGAAATGTGGTGTGTGTGTGTGTGTGTGTGTGTGTGTGTGTGTGTGTGTGTGTATGTGTGGGTGGGTGTGTGTGTGTGTGTGTGTGTGTGTGTGTGTGTGTGTGTGTGTGTGTGTGTGTGCGCGTGTGTGCGTGTGTATATGTATGTATGTATACTTGTGCACTTGTGTGTGTGACAAGTCAACTGGGGTGATGTCACTGCCTACATAAGCAGCAGGTTACTGTTGCAACGTGCAGAGTGGCCATGATCTGCATTTCATGCTCGTAACTGCAATTCAAGAAATATGCAAATTAACTGATAATGAGGTCTTACCTCAGCATGGCTAGCATGTTTCTGAATCACAAATGGGCACTTCACCATGGAAGGGCCTTTCTGCTGAGAACTATAATGAATTCTCAGGATTGTTGCAAGGGACCAAGGCACTCTTGTTAATAATTCCTTGCCATTTGTCCATCATGTCTCTATAGTAGTTCAGAAATCATTCAATCTGACTTAACTAATTTGAAAAATTATCTCTTCTAGATTGAAAAGAGCCTTAATTCCCCATTACTCATCTCTTATCAGATCCAAAACTGAATATAATGTCCAGTTTTGGCATGTATTTGTTAAGACACGACACTCAACTTGAAAGACCTCAGAGATTCCTAGCTAAAAAGAACATCCACAAGACTCTCAGTTATCCAAACAGACTGTGAACCTTCTCTTATGCTCTTAGGTAATTATTAGGCTTGCAGTCAAGGAGGGGGCCATTGAGGAGCCTAGCCCAAACTCTCAGTTGTGCCAAGCACTGTTTGGTTAAGTGACTTGCTCAGTCACAAAGTAGACAAATGAGGGGTGAGAGATTCAAACCCTGTATCACACCAGGTACATTTCACAGTCAACACTTTGCACTAACAGCCACACCTTCTACTCAGGTTTTTAGACTCCTTTGTTGTGGTCTCTGTCAAGCTTTTTAAGCCACAAAACTCCCAACACTCCTTAGCTATACCTCTGCAAAAAAACTGGCTTCTCAAACACAAAGTTACAGGACTTTAACTTTTATTAACAGGTAAATAACATTTTGGCACTATCCATTCATATACCAACATGTTCCCCTAACATTTTGGCATGATACATTCATATACCAATATGCTCCCCACTTCAGGAGCAAACTTCCACTACATTTCAAGCAGAGAAACATCTTGCCACCTTTAAGGTAAACCTAGATAACTGGATGGGCAGCCTCAAATTCTTTGCCAGTTTATCCTGTGTTGTCCTCCTTGAGGCTGGACAAATAATTGGAATATGGTTTATTGGCTAGGATTATAATAGTTTGTAGACTGATTTCCTATGAACTTAAGATAAATACAAAAGTAAAAATATACAAATAGTATATGTGTATTATTGCATAAAGTATGTATAGTTATTTCTATAAAATAAATTAAGCTACATTAAAATAACAAAAAGTAGCCAAATACTGCTAATGTATCAGAAATTCACTACTGGTTATTAATTTTAACTAAAGAAATGTCAAATTATTTAGTAAGGATGATAGCTATCTATTAATAAAACAGTTTCATTTTCTTATAAAGGAATTATTTGTTTAAGCATAATCACAGATAATGTATTACTAGGAAGTAATAAGAAACAGACAGAACTAACCAAAGATCAGAAAATTATTTATTATTCTTAGTGGGTCTAGATGATGGTCACTTTGCCATCCTGACTCTGACCCCATGTGCAAAAAGGGGGGTAATGGATGGATGGATGGATGGATGGATGGATGGATGGATGGATTGATGGATCGATGGATGGGTGGAGAAGGGGAACAAAGGGTGGATAGCTTTACAGTGACCTCTCTTTGAAAATATGTTTTTAGGGTAAGCACCTTATATACAGCTGTGCTATTTTTATTTAGGGCAGTCGTAATAATAAATAAGTACATTTGGGTAGAATTTCAGAGCAGTACAGAAATTTTCCTGGAATGTGGCAAGTTACTGATGAATTAGTACCAGGGGATTTATTCAGATATGTCCTGTATATGACCAACCAGCAGTAAAAAGACATAAGTTCATAATTAAAAGATAAGACACTTCCCATTAGTAAGTGGCTCTCAGAATTGAGAAGCCATTGCTAATATACTGTAGCATAAATATACAATAAAATAATAAAATTAGAAGTAAATGAAGTATCAGAATGTAGAAAGGAAGAGATGAGGTATGCAGCATGAAACTCCCAGTGATATACTCTCACAAGAATATCAAAATTAGAAAATTAATCAAAAGCTAATAAATTCTAGTTTTAAAAAGCAGGCAATGAAGTTTCAAGATATATGTAAAACATAACTTTGAGTTTTAATTTTGCAATATTAGAGCAAATAGCGGCTAATCCTAGGGGCATCAATATTTGCAAGAAATTAGGGGAAAGAGAAACCAGGTGGCAGATTTTATTAAATGCATCTGTGCACCCTGGTTTAAACGACAGCATTTCTATTAAGCCTGTATTGGAAAGTAAAAATTATAAAGCACACAACACAAACAAGGGAGTATGTTGAATGGTGACTGCATTGTATTAGAACTTTTTACAAAAGTTTCATGACAGTGTTCATAGACAATTATTTTAAATTATTTTATAATATTTTATTTGTTTAACACATTGTACAAATATTACTAGTGATAAAAAGAGGCATTGAATGTGTAGTATGTATGAGAGATTATTAAGCACTGAGCACTTTAAAAGTTAGAGTATATTTAATTGATAGATTAAATAAATGATACGATTGGTTAAACTCATATATATAACCCAGCATGAAATTAATGAATGTGTTCTGATGAAGTTTATTTGAAGTAGATGAAAGCGCTTAACGTGGTTTGAAGGGGTTCGTTTTGTCAAATAAAGAAGTGTTTTATAAGGAACTTTGGTGCATTCTGTGAATTCTGACACCCAGCACAGTGAACGGAGTTCTAGTTTATTTTTTATAACTTTGAGTTTTAACAGTCCACAAATTTGTGGTGTGAATAGTAGACATAGATAAAGTCCAACAAGGAACATGATGGTCACCCTGAAGGATAGATGAATGGATAAATATAATATATAACTGCTAAGGTCAATGTAGTAATTAGTCTAAGTAGCTTCAGAAGATTTAAACAGTTGTCTAAATATCAGTTGTTTTAACCTGTTTGTAAGCACCTTTAGAATATGAAAAAAATATGCTGAGATACAAAGTTTTTAAGTACATCAGCAACAGACGGGTATGGGTCAAGCAGAACCTTATTGTCAAGGTGCAAGTTAAAAATCTCTGTTTGAACAAATTCTCATGACTGACCCAGAGGTGACCACTCTGAGGGAAAGTTATATAAGAAGCAAACACAGCTAAGGAATCTCGCGATTTCCAAAAGTAGCAAAATACTTTACAATTCAAAAAGGAGGAAATGGACCTAGCCTTAGCAATGTGTTTAACAGAATAAATTTTAGATGAGAAAATCATTTCAGAATCTGCTTTAGGATCAGAAAGTAGAAATGTGTGAGTCTGAGGTACTTGTGTAACCTAGAGAACTATTTAGGAACATGAGAATGACTATCAGACATGCTGCAAGCTGTGAAGAAAAAACTTATGTAAGGCTGATAAAACATGAGGAACATCTGCACACTGTGTGAGAGTGGGGACAGGGGCACAGTAGCATTTTGTAATACTTTTGCTGGGACACGTATTTTAATATGTTTTCAGTAAAACAGCTTTCACTTGTAGTAAGGTCACAGAAAAAAAAGATAGCTGCTCTAGAGTTGATAATTGAAGCAACATCTTCCTCAGAACCAGAATCTTCCATTAGAGGAGAAAACACTAAAGAAAAACACCACCCCTCCCTTCCCTGCTCTTCTGACTGTATATCAGCATCAGAAATCCAGGAAAATCTTTTCTTTAGCAGTCGGTGAAGATTAGAAATTAAAATATTAAATGCAGTCAAACTTTGCTTAAGCAAAAGCCAGCAAAACTTCCCTGGCTATAGTTAAAGAACTAACATTATTCCTTTTCTGTTTTGTTTTGCTGGGAGACTCCCTGGTGAAAGACCAACTAACACAAGCACTATCCTGATATTTGTGCATTCCAGCCTGGCTATGTGGTAAGCCTTCACCTGTTCCTTCCCCTGACACCAAGAATAGTTCTCAGTCCCACGGCTTCAGAGAATGTGTCTGACCCTTATCCCTTAGACGCTGAAAGAACTACACCACTGGGACTGAGAGACAATGATAAGTGGTCTGAAGAACCAAGTCTGGTTACAATAGAGTCATTCAGTGGCAGCTAAGACATTGAAGGCGCTGGCCTGACACAAAGGCTCTCAAGTAACTTTGAGTGAAGGTAGAAGTAAACAGACTGGCCACTGCTCATATTTTAAGAGGCCAAATAAGAAGCCAGTAGTTTCACAGTAGTTTCAGATATTCAGGAAGTGACTTAAAATATGAGTTTCAATAAAAAAAAAAAAAAACACCAGCAATCACCTAAGTACATTTAGGTTTGGTTCAGTCTTCATAATAATATTTCTTCTGCAGTTTTTAAAAAGATGTCATTTCTCTGAAAACTGTGGTAAAATTAGGTAATATCAATGACATTTACTGTATACACTATAACTTTAAATGTGTGCAACCATAAGATAGTACTTCAAAATTAACAGTTAAAACAACTAGCAGTATGTCTGTTGTACCGTTTATGTCTCGGTACTGCTTAGTAACATGGCCATCCAGAGGTTGCAGCGAAGCCTTTTGGAGAATAGAGTGCAGCTGAGTCAAAACCTGCAAAAGTAAAGAGTCAGATTTCAAATTACAAATTTCTCACATTTTCCTCAACTAGGCTCCCAGTCTGTGATTTTTACTTCTCATTACGTCAGAAGAAGATGATGGCCCCCACATAGTCACAGTTTCCTGTGGTTTGAAATTAAATTTATGCAGAAAAGGTCTTAATTTTTTACAGAGAATTTAACTTTTTTTAGCCATTTTATAATTGGTACAAACTGTTTTTGGGGGGTTAAAAAAACACATTTGTGTAGTGATTACCACAATGAATACTTATCCTTTCCCTTGTGATAATGCTTGGTTTTCAGCAAATGTTCATGAAACTTATAAATTTTCAGCAGGTAATGTTGATTATTCTATCAACAGTATATGAGCTCTTTCAGTTTTATCAGTCATACTGAAATCATTTCCCAAAAGTGACTTAACCCAGTGAATAAGAAATGAGTAACAGCAAGACTTCTAATAAACCAACACTTTATTCCCTTAGCACCTCAGGCAGATTGTCTTGTGTTGTCATTATTTATTCATGAATACTGATTTTATTAAGAACTATTCTATCATCAGCAATTAAGAAAGCTGTTCATTTGACCTTCATTTTCCCCTTCAGGAAAACCAAATTTTCTTACTTTTTCTCCATTCCCTATTTTCTATATCATTTAACTTTTAAATACCTATTGCGTCTCTGCAGTTCATTAACTTTCATTTCAAGCATAGAAACTCTGTTATCCTTTACTATATCAGTAAGTCTGCTGTATATATCTGACAGCAGCAACAATGTCACATATATCAAGGAAGCAATTTAGTTGTGTGTGATTGTTGAACACCACACAGAAGGGAGGTTTTCCTTTTCTGTGGTATTGTGCAATCCTATAGTTGCTATATTTAAGTTAGCAGGGGTGTGGGATGGAAGGGGCACTTTCCATCCTGCAAAAATGATTATTTAAAAGCTTTCACTATGTTCATACACACACACACACACACACACACACACACACACACACACACACACACACACACACACACACACACACACACACACACACAGTTTCAGTGTATATGTCTGTATGTTCTAGATGTGCTCAGTTGATCGCATGTTTGTTTTATGTGTTCTTCCAAATCAATGAAATGTACATCAACTGAATGCATAAATAATTCAAAAGAAAAATACTCAATTGGGTAGAAAAATTTCTGTAAGTGTAAAAAGAGAGAATGCACAAAAGACTGAATGCTCATTTGTGTAAATCTAAAATGGATGAATTACCATTTTACATAATATAGGTAAGTAGGAGTGTGCAGGAAAATGAATGTTTAACTGAAAAGTTGGCAGTTGTGAAGATATGCAGGATTGTGCTACAGCAGTCAGTGTGTATGTGTGAGTGTTCACTGGTTATGTTTAGAGGAAGCGCTAGGTAAGGGGATAGATTTAGTGATGTGCATGTTTGGTGTGTGTGTGTTCTGTATCCTTTTGACTTGCACACTGGTATTGTTAGAGAAACTATTTTTAGCAATATAATGTGTAAAGCAGGGGTTAGGGGTTGGGGGGGGGTAGGGGTAGAGTTAGGCCACACGAGTTAAGGAGGTGTAGGAGAGAAAATCCAATTACTGAAGACTAGGTTGAATGCCGGATACACATAACTACATGCAAATTGACTGACAAGCCAGTCGGATCATTCCATATCAGATGTGACAGTTACAGTTCTTCAAGAACACTTCTGTACAACTTTGGAAAGAGCAGTGAAGATTAAACTAATTCCATTGTTGAATCTGATAGTCAGTGGTGTGAACCTGGTTATTGGCTTTATGAAAGTTTTATGTTTTTTGTTTATTGGTTTTGGGCACAAATAAAATACACTAAAGAACATTGAGTGGTTTGTTTTCTAATAATACATGATTTTATGATGAATATATCCTTAATCCAAACTGCTGACTAGGTCAGAAAGTTAACAGTAATTGTAAGATTAATGGGGTTTGTGTTGCAGCACTTGTATTTTATTCTCGATGATTATTTCTACATAAGGTAACATTCCAATCAGAACGCCAATAACAATAAGCTTAACAGCCATAAAGGTTTTAATGTTCAGCTAAATGTAAGACTATAGCAAAACTTTGTCTAATATCATTGCTCTTCAAAGGTATCTCCCAGGACCTTAGCTTAGACTGACAAGTCAGTGCAATTTTTTCTTTCTGTCTCCTAATCTCGCTTTCTTTCAGTTAACTAAACTACAACCTGTGCAGTGCGCTAACTGCACTTAACATCCATACATTTTAACCCTGTATCTTATTCTCTTGGTAGTCCCTGCCTTTCTCATAACCAGACCCCATGTGTAAAAATGGGAAAAGGGGTTCTGGATAGATGGATGGATGGATGGATGGATGGATGGAAGGTGGGTGGGTGGGTGGGTGGATGGATGGATGGAAGGTGGATGGGTGGGTGGGTGGATAGTTGGATGGATGGATGGATGGATGGATGGATGGATGGATGGATGGATGGATGGATGGTGGATGGGTGGGTGGGTGGGTGGGTGGGTGGATGGTTGGATGGATGGGTGGGTGGTTGGATGGTTGGATGGATGGATGGATGGATGGATGGTGGATGGGTAGGTGGATGGCTGGGTGGATGGATGGATGGATGGTGGATGGATGGATGGGTGGATTATGTCATTGAGGGCTGGATTATTGCAAATTAACCAAAACATCTATTTCATAAAGACTGCTTGTTTTGGCAGACTAATAAATTATAAGTACTTGTTTTCTTCTCTGGAGTTAACTATTCCCACTACACATTTCTTCTGTTATTTTCTATTTTCTTATTAAGTGACAGAGTGGTCTCTTGAGTTGTTATTTTTTCTCTTAAATGAACACTGAATCTAATGTAGCAAGGAAAATGTTGACTTCTACAGCAAGGTGTGAACTGTTCTAAAGTTTTAGTCACGCACACTCACACAGAGTGTCTTTTATGCTAACACATGCATACACACACACACACACACACACACACACACACACACACACACACACACACACACACACACACTGTTCAGAAATCTTGGAGGTGGTCTATAAAAGTAGCAGGGTGTCTGGAGCATGTAGGGAAGCTTGCTTTTTTGAGTTTGATCATTTTACTGCTCAAGGTAAAATGATTGCTTTGTCTGTGTTCACTCTGATGAGTATTTGCAGTTTGCTGAGACACTTTAAATTGTTTTTGTTTTAATGTCCTACTTCCATTCTGTGAATGTGTAAAAGTCACCTGAAGTGTGCCACCCTAACAGTGATAGTATGACGGCTTAGCTTATTCATAATGTGATTTGTTGATTTCAAATGAAGAGGGATAGGAGTTCAATGCTCTTTATGGCAAGTTATTTTTTGTGACCTGTCTACTTCCATTCTGTACATTTGTAATACTTGCCTTGTATGTTTTGTTTCTGAAACCTTTAGTCTAATTCTTGCTATGGTTCACCATGTACATGGAATGTGTAGTAGAATATCACTGCAGAGAGTAGTGGTTTCAAATCCCTTGCGGCCTATAATTTATTTTCTATTTCCAGTCTACAGCTGTGTAACATTCCCTTGATATGTGGTTCCCCATATTCGACAGTACTGCTCATTACTATTTCAGTATTGTGTGTCTTGCACATATCTGAATAGCCACAATCTTAATAACACTGGTACTATCATGCTTCTGTGTTCTTCTTCCATTGCATGTCTATGCTTGTTTTGTGGCAACTATGTGCTTGATACATATACATGCCTGACATTTATTTAAAGATTGTGGGTACTAATATTTAACTGTTCAGACATAAATATAACATAGCATAATATATGGCCTAGTATTACAGGAATATTTTAAGGATTTGTAAGGACCACGTAAGAAGAAAGGTGTGAAATTCCACTGTTTTCCATACTAAGAGAGCAATCCCCAAAAACAGGGCACAAGAAAAATAAGTGCCGCATCTGGTAACCAATCAAACTCCACCCACAAGCCAAAGTTCACAAGTTGAGGATGAGGAGGTACTACAGGCCCTCTGTGTCCATGGCTGACAACTCTTTGCCATCCATGCCACCAGGCGACCTTTTCATGACCGTGCCTGGGCTGAAACTATCCGCAATACTAATGCTGTGGGTGGGCAGGACTATAGCTATGCCATGGTCTGATGCAGGGCCACTGATAACATCATGACACCACCCACAGAGTGGACACCATGGCACTGGAATGTAGGACACCAGGTGGTGGGCCATTGACTTAACCACCTCTTAAGGAGACAGAGGAGTTCCTGGTCTCACTTAAAGGCAATACCATCTCCAAAGAGTCAATGGTGCAGTGCAGTGCTGAATGTTGGGGCAGGCCTCAGAGAGTTTCAGCTGCAGATGCCCCATGTATGTAGTCCTATTTGATTGAATCTGTTCCTGCAAGTCTTAGTTACTCTAAACTTCATGAAATGTGTCTGACATAAGGTATACAGGTACATTGGGATTCTAACTGCCATGGCCATCTGCATAAGGTATGGCCAGGGATATTATATTTTATCATATATTTATAGTTATAAAGATGTCAGTTGCATGTGTAGTTATGGTGCTGTATCATATTTAGAGTCTATATTAGATCACCGAATGCTTAAGTTAGCAAACGGTGATTAATCGACCCCATGTAAGCGAAAGCTTACAAAACCGAACTGTCAGAACAATGATTTTTTTCCAAGGGAAAAAAAATCGCTGTTCCAACAACTTTAATACATGATATTAAGTGGGGGGCTTCACCCCCCACACCCTCTGATGTAGGGGGCTGTGCCCCCCATACCCCCCTACTTAAATATACCAACTCCAAGACCGCACTACAGTGCCGAAAATGGCAAACTACCGAAGCAGCCAAGTGAATTCTTTCCCAGGGAAAGAATTCGCTTACATGCTGCTTTGATATTTTGCCATTTTGGCATTTACAGCTCGACCAAGTTGCATTCGCTAACCTGCGTCTTCGATCAGCTGATAGGAACATCATATTTACACTGGATATTTTGTGCTTTAATGTGTTCACATGTGATTCTTTCTCCAGCACTTGCACTGTGGAGTTATTCCTGTCTAATGTTGGGTGATCTTTAGCCACTAATAATGAGAGCAGGGATGACCTGGCAGAGTCAGGGGATGCAGAATGTGTGTTTGACACAGAGAGTGTGACTACTACATCCCATACACAAACCAAAGACACAGACTCTAAGCCTGTGGATATTCTGGAGACAGTAACATCTCAGAGTGAGTACAGCTTGATGGGGACACTATAGATCTGAGAAATGTGCTGTACATCCAGTAGACAGATGTCTGAATATGCCTCTAGAACTCATGGGTAGGGAAGACCACATGGGGGGGGGGCAGTATTGGTGCTTGCTGAAGAAATGGTTACAACCCTCCCCTGAGGCTGATGTGTCAGTGGATGAAATTCAAATTATGTGCAGGGCTTTCATGGAGGCACAGGGTAGTGCCACCAAAGCCATGGCAGAGATAGTGAAGGTTACCCAGGGTGTTTATGTTGACCTGTGGTCATCTGCTACATCCACAGATGCTAGACAACATGGCCATGGATATGACAGATCCTGGTCCCAAAGTGCTAGCACTTTCACATTGATTTTGCAGGGGGTCTTCTCCCAGGAGACAGCAACCTCATGGTCATGGCCATCATCATGCTTGCATGTCTCCAAGTAGATGTTGGTCAAGGTCACAAAGCACACCAGCACAGACACACACAAGCAAGCGCGTGCACACACACACACACAGACACACACACACACACACACACACACACACACACACACACACACACACACACACACACACACACACACACACACACACACACACACACACACAC
This sequence comes from Protopterus annectens, assembly GCF_019279795.1. Taxonomy (NCBI): domain Eukaryota; kingdom Metazoa; phylum Chordata; order Ceratodontiformes; family Protopteridae; genus Protopterus; species Protopterus annectens. The sequence continues at coordinate 1,583,102,790 of NC_056744.1, read as the reverse complement.
ACACACACACACACACACACACACAGACACACACACACACACACACACACACACACACACACACACACACACACACAAAAACACACACACACCACCACTATTACCACTACCCCTACCAATTCGTACATATCTTCTGACCCTGGCCCTTCCCAACATTAACCCCCAGTACCAATTCTGACTCTTCTGCAAAATACTTTTTCTTTTTACATACACTAGCACTCATACTCACACACTTCGTGGTGAAAGACATGCACTTACTTTCCTGCCTGTACAAATGATGATAACTGTGCACTGGCTTTTGTATATTGCTACTTGAGTTGCCTGTGTCTAATGCACAGCGTGGCCAGCCTTTGCATGGGTAGGCATGGCCTGGTGATTTTACATGCATCATTTTCACTGCAGTGTAGCTGCATAACTGTTGTATAGTTATGTTGTAAAGCTATGTGCCTTTTTTTCTAGTGCTGCAGCATACTCTGCCTGCCTTCATCTGTTATGATTATCCCCTGTTTCTGGCTCCTCCTCCTCTGACTCCTCATCTGTTTCAGCTGCCACTGCCTGTTGTGCTGGAAAATGTTGGTCTTGTAAGAGGCCACCCTGCTATAACTGCTTCCTAGTTATAATATTGTGTAGCTTTGCGACATAATCAGTATTTTGGCACACATAACAGGGGTATGCTTCAAGGCACCACCTGATATCTACAGACAGCAAAAGCATGGCTTAAGCAGCCCAAATGCATGCTCTATAATGTTTTTGGATTGTGACAGTGCATGGATGTACACCTGATCTATTTGTGTGGAATTTGATGGGTGTCATGAGACAGGGTTCCAGGCCATATCAGGCATCACCCACAAGATGACAGAGTGGGAAGTCACCCCTCACAAACTGTTGGTAAAGGTCACATGTGTGCCATATGTTGGAGTCATGAAAACTGCCTAGCTGGCCTGTTCACACATTGCAGATGATACTCTGTGCATTACAGGCCACCTGACAGTAGGCGTAAAGATACCCTTTGTCATTCAAATACCTCGTACCCTTTATTTCAATAAGGGTACAGTCGATGGCCCTCAGTATCTCAGGAAAATGGCTTATATCATAAAACTTCCCATTGGTGTTGGCCGTCTCCTTTGGAATATGTGGGAGCCACATATGCTTAACTACAATCTAAAGGATGGCATTGGAAAACTGATAGAGTATTGTTGAGGTAAATGGATGAGATATCCCCCACTGTGTCACTAGTAGGTCACAAAAAGGTTTCTGTAGCTAATATACCAAAATTCATACAATCCTTTGTATCCACTGGGATACTCCTCTCCCATGGCATGGCAGACAAGGCCAATACATTTCCATGATTTGTTGCATGGTGTCCCTATTAAAATGGTAATATTTATTATTTTTTGAAGTTTTGAGCAATTTTATGTATTTTTATGTGCTTTAGGTAACGCAAGACTATTGTATTTTTGTGATAGTGCTCAAGAGAGCATTTAATTAATTGCTAGGTAACTAGTTGTTAATAATTTTATTGGTTTATTATGGGCTGTGTTGTGTGTCTTTAAGAGTATAAAATGTGATGTTTTAATGTAGTTGCTACACACTGATGAAGGGTTTTTATAACCTGAAAGCTCTGTGAGTTAATACATTTTTAAAGTTCAACGTGTCCGTATTTTTGGAGTTTGCATTTTGTGTTTATAATTGCTGTTTTCTGGATTTACTTGACCAACCTTGGGTATTGAATGAGAAAAATGTTGACACAGCCTACTGTTTTACCCACGAGAGGGAATACAAATGGACAGTCCTTACATCAGCTACTGCAGGTGAATATCAATCCCTTGATGGTAGAACTGAATGGGGCTTCGATGGAGAGAACTTCTACTAGTAGTTCTTTTAATGAGCAATTAATTTTGTTGGAGAAGAAAAACACATCTTTTAAAAAACTACACTGGCAACGTTTCAGTTTCCTAGCGTATCTTGAATATGGTATAGCTCAGAGAGGTCTGTGAGTACTGAAAATGCCCTCTACAGGTAATCTTTACCCTGAACTTCTAGCTAAATGGCAGCAATTAAATCTCAAATTAACCGCTGATTATATGAGGTTATTAAATGATTTTTTCTTTAAAACTGAAACTGAATTACAAGAAGAAATTGTTGCCACTGAAAGCAAGCTTGTAGACATGCCTGAATTTGTTAATTATCAAGCAAGCTACACTCAAATGCTGCAGAGGGTGATAGATTTTGAGAATAAATTGATTGCCATTGAAAAGAAGAACTTACTCCATGATGCTTGAGATTTCAGCAGTGGAAATATTTTTTCCTGGCCGAAAGGACAGGCAATGGTTGCTATGAATAGAGAGGAGTCTAATAGTACAAATCATACAAACACGCAGCGTTTAGACACCCTTGATGATTTTGCATTAACTGATATTAATCCAGCCACTGATAATACACAACCAGTAAGAGATCAGTCTGATAATACTGCTATGCCATCACTCAGTGTTCGGCCACAGCAGCATAAAGAATCTAATAATGTTATAGAAGCTCCTGCCTTGAATCTTAATGATGGTTTATCCCACTCTAAGTCTGTTGCTACTGGCAGTGCTCTTCATTTAGTGTTGAGACCACCAGAAGAGGTGGTGTTCAAGCAGGGGGATCAGTCGAGGGGGAAAATGCAGCAGAAGGATTTTCAGCACAAGAGGTTGTGCAGCAAGGGCCTGCAGACACGGAGGCATACAGTGTTACAATGGAAATCATGAATTCATCAATAGTAAATTTGCCGAACTATGTGCTTACTGAATTTGAACTAAGACTGCTCGGCAAAGGTTTGCAGTTTATTCCTGCTTCATCTGACAATGTGGTAAATGCATTATTAGAATTGAAAATGTTTGTACGCAACCTGAGCTTGAAATTATTATATAAAGATGCTGATATGCAAAAAAAATTAATTGTAAAAAGCTTAGTGTTTTTGTTCCAATCAATCCCCCTGTTGTTGATGCTTTTTATAACATATGCGAAAGAGATATTAGAGAGAAGTGATATAATTTGACTAAAGATTAACATGAAGCTCTTAAGAAACTTGAAGCTAATACAGACATAGTTATAAAACAAGCAGACAAAGGGGGAGCAGTAGTCATCTTTAATAGAAATGATTACATATGCTATATGTATGAATTGCTTAACGATGAATCTGCATTTAAATTGATTAGAAGTATTGATGTGTCTAGGTTCATTACTAGAGTGAATATGGCCATCTATGATCTACAAGTCAATCAAGATATTCCTTTAGAATTATTCAATTTGTTTACTGTTTCTTGTCCCAAGATACCTATTATCTATGGACTACCTAAAATTCACAAAGATTTAAACCACCCACCCATGAGACCAATAGTCTGTGGGGGTGGGTGGGTTACAGAACCTATATCAATTTATCTACAACAAGAATTGAGTAACTACTTAAATAGAATAGAAAGCTATATACAGGATACAAAATATTTCTTGAATAAGGTTTTTATTTGGTCACAAAGTGTCCAATCGACAATTGTTTATTTGTCACCTTAGACATACGTTCATTATTTACTGTTATTCCTATGGAGTACGGAATAGATGCAGTATGGCAATTTTTACTTATGAATACATGTACCATAGCTAGAGATGTTAAAACATTATGTGAGTTATTAGAATTAGTATTAGAAAACAATATTTTTATGTTCCAAGACCAGTACTACCATTAAAAAATGGGCATAGCGATGGGTACATCGATTGCGAAAATGTACGCCAATATTGTTCTAGGTGAATGGGAGAAAGATATTGTTTTTGATAATGGAAATAGGTTTACCAAGAAAGTAGCTTTTTTAAACTTTTTTGTGGATGACATTTTCCTGCTTTGGACAGGAGATGTTTATGAACTTGTTATGTTTGTAGAATATTTGAACAGCAGCTCATATTTTCTGTATTTCACGATGAATTACTCTGAAAATAGTATTAACTATTTAGATATAAAGTTAACGAAAGAGAATGGTAAGATCCAAACATTTATCTACGAAAAACAGTTCAAGCTAATAGGTACGTTCATAGGACTAGCATGCACGCTCCATTTACTTTTAAAAGTATTGTAAATAGCCAATGTATGCGAGTCAGCAGACTCAATACTGATGAAGAATTATGTAAACTTAGTATGACTGAGATGTCGACAGAATTTCAGGAACAAGGATATGAAAAAACACTGTTGCACGATATTAAGGCAGAGGCCCTGCTCAATCACAATGGCCGTGCCAAACCTTATTTTTCAGAGAATGAGCAGAATTTATATAGACCACAGAATAAGCAACCCCTGAGATATATTGCTACATTTAATTGTAAAACAGCAGGGGTTAGAAGTATTATTAGAAAAAACCGGGATGAAGAAGACAGCGCAATTAAATGAAGTTGTTTTTAATTTATCGAGTCATTTTCTTACTGAAAGTGAACATAGTTTGTTAAATAAGGGACTTTCATTCATTCCTTCCCAGGGCAGCAAGCTAGCAGAGCTCTTAACAGATTTACGAGTGTTTGCTAGAACATTAACCTTGAAAATGATGTATAAAGATACTTCAACAGAATATGATGTTAATAATGATGCATGTTTTAAGAAAAAAAGTGTTTTTGCACCAGAAGTTCTGCCAAATGTTAGCTGCTTTGTACAAATGTGTGAGAATGATTTTTATAAATATTTTACAGATGTAAGAAGAGGCAAAAAATGTGGAAAAATCTTTTATAATCTCAACAATGATGAACATCAAGCGTTATTGAATTTAACTAAAGATTGGTCATTAACTATAAGACCTGCTGATAAGGGGGGAGGGGTTGTCTTGTTAGACACCACCTTCTATGAAGAATTAATGTTAAAAATGTTAAGTGATGCTGAAAAATATGAGAGAATTGACAATAACAAATTAAATAAGATTATAAGTACAGTTCAAGAAACGCTTTATGATTTACTTATGTGTAGACAAATAACTAAACAATTATATGATTATTTTTTGATAGATACACCTACTATTCCTAACATGAAGGGACTTCCAAAAATGCATAAAGCAGAATATCCCCCACCTATGCGACCCATAGTGGCAGGAGAAAAATGGGTTACTGAATATGTCTCCAATTATTTGGAATTTAAATTAGGACCCATTGTGAGACGGATACCCACTATTTTGAGGGATACTTATTCATTATTGAATGACATTGAACATCTAGTAAAAGGAGCAGATATACCATCCACCCTAGTATTAGCATTGTTAGATGTTAAAAATTTGTTTACCACCATACCTAATGACTATGGAGTAGAGGCAGTAAGGGAGATATTATTGGAAGACAAATCTCTGCATAAGGATACACAATTACTGATATGCACTTTATTGGACTTAGTTTTAGATAATAATGTGTTTCTGTTTAAAGATAATCTCTACATGCAAACATGGGGTGTAGCAATGGGCACCCCATGTGCGAATTCATATGCGAACCTTGTAATGCACTATTGGGAATCTAAACATTTGTTTAACACTGAATACATGAAAGACATCATATTATACAGACGTTTTGTTGATGATGTTCTTATTTTGTGGAAGGGAGAGCAGTCTGCATTAAAGGACTTAGTTAACTATTTGGAAACAACTACAGATTTTCTAAGGTTCACTTTAGATCATTCAGTGACAAAAATTGACTTTCTAGATATTTCTGTCCTGAAAGTTGGAAAAAACACGCTTACCACAAAATTGTTTAGAAAACCTTGTTGGAAAAATGCTATCCTACAATATAATAGTATGCATCCTCGATTTATTTTTCCTAATATAGTAAAAGATCAGAAAAATAGGATTACTAGGTTATGTGGCCAGACACCTGAAAGAAATAAACAGCTTAATATTTTAAATGAATTATTTTCTGATAGAGGCTATCCATCTAGCCTCACTGAAGGCCCTAATGATAGACATTATTTTGATCAAAGTGCTAGCTGGGTATTTAATAAGGGCATACAGCGTTTGTCTAATAGTAAAAAGAATAAGATACCCTTTACTACTAGATATACAAATGATAACTGTAATATTGTAGAAATTATAAAGAAAAATTGGGATATTCTCACAACAGATAATGATTTGAGAGACTTAATAGGCTCAATACCACACTTCAGGTATAGAAACAGCAAGAACCTGAAGAGGTGGTTGTGCATTGATAAGATGGTCAATAGATTTCTGAACGGTAGAGATATCAGGGTCTTGATGGGAACATGGCCATGTAAGAAATGTAGTATGTGTAAGTTAATTACAACAGAGAAAGAATTTATAGTACCTACTTTAAACTATATACATAGATTTATTTTATATGCTACGTGTAATACTACTAATTTGATCTACTTGGCTACATGCACCAAATGCCAAGCATATTATGTAGGGTTAACCTCTAGGAGGTTGAGGGACCGTATATACAATCATGTATATGAAATCAGAAAAATGACTCTAACCAATGCTCTAGCTAAACACATTAATATATATCATGACCATAGTTTTAATTTTAGGGTCTTACAAACAATAAAACCAACCATGAGACGTGGTGATAGAATGAACTTGTTAGAAAAAAATTGAGTTAGAATGGATTTTCAGGTTGTGGGCACATATAGAACCTGGACTTAACACTGCTATTAGTATTAAACCCATATTAGAAGCACGTAGATAGCAATGAATTTTGGAGAAATAATTAATACATTAATTAATATTAATTCACTATATGATATGGTCATAGTTGATATAACATCAGAGTTAATGCATTAATTATTGAATCTATTAGCTATTAATTATAATTCATTAAGTATTTTATAAATGTGATTATTCATACATAAATATTTCTATTATTCTAATATTTGATACATTGTTCATATATATATATTATACATACTCTAAGTATATAATATATATTTTATAATTTATTTGTATTGAATAGTGAATTCTTTTTGTTTCAGTAAGATACAATTTAGAGATGTTAATTAATTATATATTCATTCATCATTTGATTTATATTTTTATCGTTTTAACATATGATGTTTTATGATACCTCATTATATTACAGATTTCTTTACCATAATATTTTTGTGTAGTTATGACACTTCATTGGATGTAGTATGTTTTTAGAGATTATTTCCATATGAATTTACCAACTTCTTTAGTATATGAGACTGTTTTGATAACAGAAGATAGAACTAATGTTCTGTCTCTTTTAAAGTTAAGTAGATGATTGATTATTTAATTAAGTAATGAAGTTAATTGAATCAATTGTCAGCATTTGAACTAGTATATAAGCCAAGGTGTTTTAAGATTCTATTATAACCTGATGAAGCATACTTGGAGTATGTGAAAGCGCTCGTTTTGATTCCTGTTTCGTATAATAAAAGCTTCTTACTTTTATACATCATGGTGGATTCCTTTGGTTTTTACAAAATAGCCAATGTATGCGAGTCAGCAGACTCAATACTGATGAGGAATTATGTAAACTTAGTATGACTGAGATGTCGACAGAATTTCAGGAACAAGGATATGAAAAAACACTGTTGCACGATATTAAGGCAGAGGCCCTGCTCAATCACAATGGCCGTGCCAAACCTTATTTTTCAGAGAATGAGCAGAATTTATATAGACCACAGAATAAGCAACCCCTGAGATATATTGCTACATTTAATTGTAAAACAGCAGGGGTTAGAAGTATTATTAGAAAAAACTGGGATGTTTTAAAATTCATACCAGATATTACGAATGTCATTGGTACCGTACCCTCTTTTGGATTTAAGAAAAGTAAAAATCTGAAGCAAAGGTTATGTTACAAAGATATGGCAACTAGTACAGCTGTTAAAAAGTTTATTCCATCTAATACAGGTACTGTCCTCTGCTATAAATGTAAGTGCTGCACTGATATTTTGAGAGAAACTAGTTTTATACATCCTGTGACTAGTTGGGAGTACACCTTCAGGTGTTTTGCTACCTGTGATGCAACTAATGTAATATACATGGCTAACTGTATAATATGCACAGCGTTTTATACTGGTAAAAGCACAAGGAAGCTTAAAGAGAGGATCACTGAGCACAAATCAGAAATTAAAAGACATATCTAAATTAATGCCCTCTATAAGCATATTATGGATAAAGGCATAGAACATCGTTTTAGTTGTAGAAATAAAGCTTAAAAACACTGGGGAGGGGGGGCAACATGAATAATATTCTGGAATTATGTGAGTTGGAATGGATCTTGAGACTTAACCCTGAACATTCACCAGGACTGAATACATCAGTTAGTATTAAACCTGTACTCAGGAAAAAACAAATGCAGTTAAAAAAACTAATAAAAATAACAAACAAAACTGCCACTGATTCTAAAGACAACCACAAAGCATTCTATAGCTATGTCAAGAATCTCAATGGCAACACTCAGATCTGCTCTGAGTTACAGCGCAATGGCACTAAATGTACAGACCCAACTGATATTGCCAACATCCTGGCAGATAGGTTCAGTGCTAACTTTACCCCCCTCTTACCCCCTAAAGAGCCCACCTCTATACCTGAAGAATGCAAAGTTCCTGTAATCACGGCTGCACAGGTAAAAACCACACTCTCCAAAACCAAGAACACAGCATCCATGGGACCAGACAACATCCCAGGCTGCGTTCTACACGAACTACATAATGAACTGGTACCCCACCTAAGTACCATGTTCAATCATAGCCTCACCTCAGGCTTTGTGCCTGCTGAATGGCTCACAGCAATGGTTATCCCACTCCACAAGGGGGAGCCACCATGGACCCAGGGAACTACCGCCCCATTAGCCTGACGAGCCTGGTCTGCAAGGCCATGGAATGTATCATCATGGAACTTATAAACAAAGACATTGGTGATCTCCAAACTCTGGATCCCACCCAGTTTGGGTTTGTAAAAGGCAGATGATGTCTCCTAAACCTGATTTCTGACTTCTCTGAAGCAGTCACCAAAGCCGTAGACAAGGGTAAGGTGGTTCACACAGCCTATCTAGATCTTGCCAAGGCTTTCGACACCATCCCCAACTCTGGAATTATAGATAAACTCGCTAAACTAGGTATAAATCCCTATGTCACAAGATGGGTTGCCAACTGGCTCACTGACAGAACCCACACTGTGAAAGTAGCAGACTCCAAATCCGACTTCAGACCAGTGACAAGTGGAGTACCACAGGGTTCAGTCCTGGGTCCTCTCCTGTTTGGTATCTACTTCTCTGAAGTACAGGCTAACACAGAAGGTCTTTGGCTAATGAAGTTCGCAGATGACTGCAAACTAGGAGCCATAATCGAAACTCCTAACAATGTGGACATCCTACAAAAGGGCCTCACTGAGACAGATGCCTGGTGTCAAAGCCATGGCCTCAAGCTCAATGCCAAAAAGTGCATTGTCATCCCCTTTGGTAAAAACTCTGTACCCATGAACTACAACATAGGCGGTAGTATACTTAACACCGAAAGTGTGATAAGAGACCTTGGGACACAGGTGGACAGTAATCTCTCCTTTGATAATCACATTGCCACAGTAGTCAGGAAATCCTTCTGCATGGCACACTTCATCACAAAAGGTTTCTCATCCAGAAAAAAAGAGGTCATTGTTCCCCTCTACTCATCACTCATTAGACCCATTATAGAGTAGAAAGCCCCTTTTGGTATGCACCTCACAAGACATCTACAACAACTGGAAAGGCCACAGAAATACCTCACAAAGAGGATTACTGGCCTCAAACATATGCCCTACGCAGACCATCTAAAAAAACTCCAGCTTTACTCCGTCGCATATCGCCTACTCAGAGGTGATCTCTGCCTAACATACAAAGCTATGTCAAACCCAGAGCTGTTGGACATGCTGCACTTAAAGAAATCCTAATCCCTCCGAGCTACACTCTCTAGGGGCCTAAACCTTGTCACCACAATAAACAGAACATGCCGGAGGGATAGATTCCTGTCCCAGAGACTTCTCATACTCTGGAATAAACTACCTATCTATATCAAACAAAGCTCCTCATTAGCACTCTTCAAGAAAAATCTTGATGATTGGATGGGAAATAGGAAATTCACCCTGGGGACCACCTCTGTGATTCTGCTCGACAGTGGCACAGGAAAATAATTTTCTTGGGTGGCAAAAGCCAGGGTACCTTTTTGGCTGGGCTTGTATAGGCCCCAGGGCTGATAGCCTAGTACCTACCTATGAAACCAATAAACATGATTTTTGAATTTTAGATTGCTATATGATAATATGGCACGATTTATTATTTTTTTAAGTTTTGAGAAATTTTATGCATTTTTATGTGCCTTAGTAGTGCAAGACTATTGCATTTTTGTGATAGTACTTAAGAGAGAGAGCATTTTATTAATTGCTAGGTAACTAATTGTTAATTATTTTATTGGTTTATTATGGGCTGTGTTATGTGTCTTTGAGAGTACAAAATGTGATGTTTTAATGTAGTTGCTACACACTGATGAAGGATTTTTATAACCTGAAAGCTCTGTGAGTTAATAAATTTTTAACGTTCAACGTGTCCGTATTTTTGGACTTTGTGTTTTGTGTTTATAACTATAGCTTGTCTCCGTCAATGGTTAACCTTAGTGCTAGACTTGTTTGTTTTTCCTGTCAAAATGGCACCAGTCTACAATGCTGGTGTTATGGAAGACATGAAATGTTAAACACATATGAATGAAAATCATGACTGTAATACTTATGATAAATTCTTCATGGACAGCATATTGTCAGAATGTTACTGCTGAGTTCTTTAACAGACACATTCTACGGTTTGTTTTCCATCTTGCCCTTAACTTTATTCTGCAGCATATAGCACACATCACAAATATCTGAAAAGGGGGAGGTTCATAACTGATACTGACAATTAAACAACCTCAAACTAAGTTAACTAATTAGCTGTCGGATCCACAAAACTCTTTCCATTGAATGTTGGAGTGTGACTCTGAAAAATACGATGCAGTATGAGAAGTGAATTAACAAAGGCAAGGCAGCTGAGTTGGGGTTATGTCTTCATCTGAGTCTACTTCGGATAACTGAAAATCCAAAATGCCAAAGACAAAAAGGCCAATACATGAATCACTAAAATGAAAATGCTGAATGGTGTAAGTATTCCCAGGGCAAGCAAACAGTTGCCAAACATGGGGAATCATGCCCTTTTCCCCACTGTATTGCAATCCCAGAGTTGGTATATATAGTTAGGAGGTGGTGTGGGGGGGTATAGCCTCCCACCTAGGTGGGTTTTAGATAGTGTAATGTGTTCTATTGTAGTGTTGGACAAGTGTTTACTGCCCATAGGAACACTTACATGGTTTGTCATTTTCATTTTTGTGATGCTTGCCTTGGCCATTTCATCTTCAGTGTTTTGGGTTTTTGATAATTTGAAGTAGATCCCTTCATCCACATGGACATGGTGGATTTCACAGCTTGTTTCTATTGTAATATTTGTTCATAGGATCATAGGAGGTTACTAGGCTAATGGTCCTGCGGCCCTTACAAGCCTAGCCAAGAGTTTATCCCCCCAAAAAAAACCTTAGTCAGCACTTGTTGCCCCTGTCATTGAGGGACACAGGTGAAACCTATGGGACAAATTTGTGGTTTCCCATCCACTCATCAAGGTTGTGCTTGAAGAGGGTCAGCGAGGTACTCTGTTTGACGTGTATGGGAAGTCTATTCCAGAGACAGGGCAGCATCTGGGAGACAAACCTGTCTCCCCAGCAGGTTTTCTTGATGTTGCATATTAGATTCAGGCCTTTTGAGCGAGTAATGCACAAGAAGTTAGACTTATGGATATGGAGCATCTCTAGTAGAGCAGGGTCTGAGACTGCCTTGTAGGCATGACACAGATCACCTCTGAGCAATCTGTATGATACAGAGTAGAGTGATAGTGATTTGAGCCTGTCCGCATAGGACAGGTGTTGGAGGCCATGGATTCTCTTTGTGAGGTATCTCTGTGGCCTTTCCAGTTGGTGCAGATGTTTGGAGAGGTGCATACCAAATGGGGTGTTATACTCAATTAATGGTCTAATGAGGAAGGAGTACAGAGAGGTAATAATGTCCTTTTTTCTGGATGCAGTCCCTTTACTTATGAGATGAATCAGTTAAAAGGCTTTTCTGACCACTGCCGCTACATGATGGTCGAATGTGAGGTCGTTATCAACCTGAGTGCCCAGGTCTCTCACCACAGCTTGTGTGTTTAGGGGGTTGCTGTTGATGTGGTAATAAGTAGGGGCCAGGTTTCTGCCAAATGGTATGATGATACATTTTTTGCATTCAACTTGAGGCCATGACTTTGGCACCAGTCATTAGTTGCTGTGAGACTTTCTTGCAGTATGTTAACATAATTTGAGGAGTCAATGGCAGCACCCAACTTACAGTCATCTGCAAACTTGGTCAGCCACAGGCCTTATGTCTTTATCAGGACCTCTGAGAAGTAGATGCCAAATGATAGGGGTCCCAGGACACTAGTGACAGGTCTGCTATTGGAGGTGGAGGTGCCTATTTTGACCTTGAGGGTCCTGTCAGTAAGCCAGTTGGCCACCCACCTGATGAGATAGGCATTTATGCCAAGTTGTGTTAGCTTTTTCATGATGCCCAAGTGGGGGATTGTGTCAAAGGCCTTGGCCAAGTCAAGGTAAGCTGTATGTACGGACTTTCCCCTCATCCAGGGCCTTGTCTCAAAGAAGTCAACCAGGTTCAACAGGCAAGATCTCCCCTTGAAAATCAGAATTGAGTGGGGTCAAGTGCTTGGAGCCGGTCTTTCTGACGTAAAATTTAGGGCATTGTTGGCATTTGACTATGTAGACCATCCCCTTATAGTTACAATTAAAATGACCCTTTGAATTCACTCTTCTCCCCTGTAAGAAAATGCTTTCATTTACTAACATAGAGGGACACCGGGGACAAGAACATTTAATAGTACCTTTTTTGCTGTTATTATTCCACATCTCTCTACTTTACTCCAAAAGGTCTTTGAAACATTTACCCCTCCTAAAAAGTATAGAGGGCTTTGATCCAACCTTCATATAAATCATTAAATGTCTTCTCATTTCCAGTCATCAATAACAGTGTTCTAAACAGACCAGAATTCCACTCCAAGTGGGAGTGTGCACTCTAAATAAACCATAATCCCACTCCAGCTGATAGAGCATACAATCACAAGAAGAGTCAATGTCTTCTGTTCAGCCATTCAAAAAATCAGGCCCACTTCCAAAGTTAGAATGCCAGCATGCAAACAGCAGTGACTATATAATGTGAGACCACCATTAGGTCATACCTGTTAAACAATGTTTAAGTCACAACAGTCAGGAAATCCTTCTATGTGGCACACCTCATCACTAAGGGCTTTTCATCCAGAAAAAAGGAGGCCATTTTCCCACTGTACTCATCCCTCATTAGACCCATTATAGAGTACAACACCCCGTTTGGTATGTAGCTCACACGACATCTGCAACACCTGGAAAGGCCACAGAAATACCTCACTAAAAGAATCACAGGCCTAAAGCAGATGCCCTCTGCTGACCATCTAAAAAAACTCCATCTGCACTCTGGAGGTGATCTCTGCTTAACATACAAGGCCATGTCAAAGCCAGAGCTGTTGGACATGCTATACTTAAAGAAATCCCAATCCCTCAGAGCCACATGCTCCAGGGATCTAAACCTGGTCATCACAATGAACAAAACTTGCTGGAGGGATAGGTTCCTGACCCAGAGAGTCCCCATACTCTGGAATAGACTGCCCATACATGTCAAGCTGAGCACCTATTTGTCCCTCTTCAAAAGGAACCTTGACGTTTGGATGGGAGATAGGAAATTCACTCCAGAGATCATGTCAGTCACCCTGTTAGACAGGGGACCAGGGAAGTAAATATTATGGGAAGAAATAGCCATAAAATTGTTATGGCTAGGCTTGTGTAGGCCCTAGGGCCAATAGTCTAGTACCAACCTATGAACCTATGGAGATTGCCTATGTCCTTGTTTATGAGATACTAATAATATGCTCCATGGCTGTACAGATCAGACTTGTCAAGCTAATGGGGGCGATAGTTTCCAGGGTCAGTAATGGCACCACCTTTGTGCAAGTGGATGACAATGGCAGTTCCACTCTGCAGGAATGAAGCCTGCATTTAGGCTTTGGTCGAATAGGATGCTCAATGGCAAAGCCAGTTCTTGCTGGAGATGGTGCAGAATACTGGTCTATATTACTCTGTTGAAGCGTCAAATGAGTTAATGCTCTTACATCGACACAGAATAACCAAAGCTTCTAAACCTCGACCAGCCAGAACAGCAATTTTCTTCCCAGGGAAAAAAATCTCTGGGCCATTGTCGGGACTTTGCCTTTTCCTCCACTGTAGTGCGATCTCTGAGTTGGTGTATTTAAGTAGGGGTAGGTAGGAGGTGAAGCCCCCCACCCCACTTTATTTTGTGTGTAGATTTTTTTTTTTTTGTTGGCCCACCAATTTATTTCCCTGGGAAAAAAAATTGCTGTTCTGGCCATTCGAGGTTTAGGAGCTTCAGTTATTCTGTGTTGATGTAAGAGTGTTCGCTCTTTTGATGTTTTGACATCGTAATATAGACGTGCAGAATACAACCTGGGATACTATCAAGGCCCATGGAAGCTGTGTTCTTTGCCTTGAATAGGGCCTTTAACACTTGATATATGGAGGTGTGAGGTGCAGGACAAGTTCTGGGAATGTTGAAAGGGCCTTTGGAGGGGTACAGTGGGTGAAGTTTGCACTGAGCCTATCTGCTAGTAGGTTGGCTAAGTTAACAGGATCACAGTAAGTCATACCTCTCAACTGTCCCTGATTTTCAGGGACGTCCCTGATTTTGACTCAGATTTTAGCTCTGTCCCTCTTAATCCCTCCTAAAACTAGTGACTTTTGGAGGAAAGGTGGTGAATTACATTTAATGAATAATGACAATAGTTAAGAGTTATAGACTTATTTTACTTCAGAAAATGTGTATTAATTCATATGCTCTGATTCTGTCAATGTTTCAAGTTAATAGCACTAATATTTTAAAAGTGTCCCTGATTGTCCCTAATTTTTTCGTAACTTGTCCCTGATTTTGTTGAAATTTGTCCCTGATTGGTTGAGAGGTCTGCTGTAAGTGATACTGTTAAGTACTAATTTGGAACAAACCTGGGCTTCGCCGTGGAGGTTCCTGACATAACTGAAGAAGGCTTTGTGGTTTCCCTTTGTTTTGGAGGCTAGTTTTGATTCATAATTGGCTTTAGAAGTTTTCTCTAGTGATCTAATTTGCTTGTTGAGGCTAAGTAGGTTGTTTTTCCAATTTGGAATTTGTTCCTTTTTACCCTTGGACAACAGTTTCTTCCTTTTGTTGTAAATCCTGTTGATAGAGGATGTCCACCAAACAACTTTGTGTTTCTTTGAGGAACAGGTTTTAGTTCTGCTGGGTATGGCTGAGTCCATGCAGTTGTACAGGTGCTTGTATACTGCACTGGCGTACTGTTCAGCATAGTTGTGGGGGCAGTGGTGTGAAGCTACAGATACCCTCCCTTAGGAGGTTGTAGTCTGCTTTTGAGAAGTTTTTTAGCTTGATTATGCCATGGGGGGGGGGGGTTGGGTGGGATAGAAACTTCAAACAAGAGAGTCCAATGATCTGATCTCACCAGGGAAGAACATATTATGGGAGTAGTGCAGCAGTCACCCATGTTGGTGAGAACCAAGCCCAGAATATTATCTCCCCTTGTGGGTAATGAGATGAGCTGGTCTATTGTGTTAAAACTGATGAAGTCAAGGAATCATTGAGTGAGTGCATTAGTGCAGGAATAGTTCACCCAGTCTATGGTGGGGTAGTTGAAGTCATCAAGGATCAGGGTGTTAGGGGGTACCTTGATGGAGTCAAGTAGCTCCAGGTAAGAGGAGTGGGTGTCCTGAGTCATGGAGGAGGTCTATAGCTAGCTATAACTTGTATGGGTGTCTTGCCAACTGTCAGTTTCACCTGGAGTAAGTCCAGTGTGCCATGCTGGCAAACCAGTCTGGAGATGCGCCTGTCTTTAATGAAACTATAAACTTCACCATCCTTAGTCTTTCTGACCTAATTTTGGGGTTGGAATGTGTGGAATGAGTATAGCCTGGTAAGGCAGGGGTGCTCTCCACAGCCCTGAACCAGGTTTCTGTGACTGCACAGACATCAGCATCTTCCAATGCAAGGAGAACCTCCAGTGAGTACATTTCAGGTTAATGTTCCTAGTGTTTAGAAGCATGACCTTTAATTTGTTTTTTGACAAATCTTTTATGCTGGAAGATTTGTTTTTGGGAGATTGCCTAAAAAAAGACACAATGGGGGAGGCAAGAGCCTTGGCCAGGATCCATAATCCCAATGGTGATAGGTGGAGGCCATCTCTGGCAAAGCAATGAGGCCTGTCAACCCTGTCATCCCAGGCAGACAGATACTAGGTCCCCTTGGAGTGACACCAGAAACCAGAAACTAAGCCAATTGTTGAAGTCAATTACTTTTTGTTGGTATTGTGGTAACATTATTGGTGAAGGTAGGATGCTGCTTAGAGCTAGGGTCATACCTGCCTGGGACACACATATTCTGAGAGCTCAATTGTGTCTCGCTTCATATAGTCCAGTGAGGTATGTCTCACGTCATTCACACCAATATGGACAATGACAGAGTCATGCTTGTACTTGTTGTGCAGAGACTTAAGTGAGTGTGCTATGTGGCGGATTCTGGCACCAGACAGAGAACTGACAATGACCTTCTCCTTGTTGAGCCTGGTGAGGGGGACATCGGTGTGTCTCACAATTGAGTCACCAGTGACTAGTATGTTTAGTTTATTGTTATCCCCTATGGGCTGTGATGGTTTATTGTTTTGCCTTATGGGCTGTATTTTGTGTTGTCTGCTATGTGTGATATGTTTGGTGTTATGTGTGGAATGTTTGTGACTGTGTTTTGGAGGTCTCTGCTGTTTAGGTAAGATTTTATTGAGGACCTCTGCAAAGGTTGGTGTGTGTTGTGCTTGGCTATGTGATGTGAGTGGTGTGGTGTTTGTGCTGGCAATCTCCTCTTTGTCATGAGTACTGCCTGTGGCACAAGAGAGCATGAATTCTAGGTTACTGATGTAGATGCATTTCTCGCAAGTAGTAGAATTATGTGCTAGGAGAGGAGGGCTGTTAGTAAACATGAGGCACTTGCTACACTGTCTTAGTATGCCCATGTCGACCAGACTGGCAGGAGAAACTGATGGGAATTGTCCAGACATAGTGTTCCAAATACTTGGGTGGTCTTATGGAGAGAGGGTTTTGATAAAGGTTTGTCCACAAGACTGTTGACCACAAAAACCTTAAATTTAAAGTAACTGGTCTGAAGCGCAAGTGCTAAAACCAAAAATAACAGATACATTTAATCAGGCTACTACAGTAATAATGCAGCAGAATAAAAGCACTTGAACACTTATGAGCACACAGCAAAAATAGGGTGATAAAGTAGGAAGAACACAATTACAGTAAAGGCAGCTGAATAAAGTATACATTTTTTTTATTTTATTATATATTTTTTTAGTGGAGAGGTAGGAAACAGGAGATAGTTCAAGATTAAGAAACTAAGGGGGGTTGGCCTTCCCAAATGCTCTCTCTGTACTCAGTAGACAGAGCTGATGAGATGG